>NW_024804350.1:0-5509 GCF_019175285.1 Sceloporus undulatus
TGGATCAGATTTAGAGTCAGTGAAGGTATTGATATATTGTGAAATTGGAGGCAATTATACAAATTCGCTGTCCCTTGAAGAAAAAAAACCGCATGCATGACTGAACAAGTAACAATCAAAATTTGTTCCAAGAATTCAGTAATGATGAAATGAAATCAAAGTGGCTAGTCCACATTCTTCCTTAGTAGGTGGATGTGAAGCAAATATGACATTGATATGGAGTCATCCCAGACATGAAGAATTTACCAATCTGATGAAGCGCTCTGTGTAATACAAGGTTTGCATACTTTTAACCCCAGCAATAGATGTGACAGATATTTCCTTAAACAATCAGTCTTTATTTGCATAAATGGATTTTTGACCCTCTGTACAATAATCTGCAAGTCAATTTTCTGGTTGCTGAAAAGAGTTCTTAGACTGGCAATGAAAGTGTTACTTCATAAGATTCTGGCATTTTTATAACTGCAGCATCTATCTTTCACATCAAAGACAAAGAGTTCACTTCAAAGACATTTTAACAATAGCTTCTAAAGCTTGATATCTCATTGTTTACAGTAAAAACTGCCCGTGAAGATCCTTTGCATGCCTTGTGTCTTTTCATCACCAGCACAGCACAGGGTTTCAAATGATGTTTATCAGAATCTCAAGTTGAGTTAGCATATTCAGATTTCAAGGCAAAGGTCAGTCATATCCTCTACTTTTAACTGAATATCATACTGTGTTAGGAACTATTCAGGAGAACTCAAAATCTGACAGATGATTTATTTCTCCATTCTTGAAGCTTGATTGGTTATTTGCAGAATTGTTAAACTGTTTTTGGCACAGGAGACTCCAGATTTGGGGCAATGCAACATTTTAATAAGTTTTAAACAGTCCAGTCCATATTTCAGATTGAGACATATTTTTAAACTGTAAAAAGATACTTTCTGGTCAAAATTAATCACTCAGTGACTACTACCACACTGCTGAATTAATGCAATTTGCCACTGCTTTAACTGCCATAGCTCCATTCTATTCAATCCTGTAATTTGTAATTTGTTATGGTACCAAAGCTCTCTGGCAGAAGCCTAAATATCTCACAAACTACAAATTCCAGAATTCCATAGCATTGAGTTATGGCAGTTAAAATGGTGACAGACTGCATTAATGCTATGGTGTACATAAATGCAACCTAAGACATTTTGAAGAACAAATGAATCAGAAACTGGGGAGCATCCAATGGAATCCATAGAAGAAATCCAAAGCATGTCACAAGATGCTCAAATGATCTACAAGACAATTATATTTTAGCAAGTTATATAGCCCCTTAAGAGTACTGTATACACAGGCTGAGACATGATGAGCTTTTTTATTAGTAATATTAAAACAACGACCTTTCACCATCTTGGGAGGAGTCTCCAGTTTCTTCTGTGGGTAATTTTGAAGGACTATCTTGTAAACAACTTTTCTCTTGAGTGATTCATCATGGATGCCAGAGAAGGTCTCTTGATCTGATCAATATCTTTGTAATGAATTTTGACAGAAATACTTCCTCTAATTTCAGCTTTTTTATCTTCCTCAGTCTTCTCCTTGACTTGGTGGAAATCCTGATCTTAAGAAATGGCCTGTTTTAAACTGTGATCTGGTTTACCCATCCTGTTTTATCCTATGACTTATTTCTACCAGTGTGTCAGCACTCCTAACATCCTTAGATCCTAAAGGCAAAAGTAATGCAGACAACATGGCAAAATGTTTGGCTCACATGTGAAAGCATATCTGAAGGTGGTTGGGTCTACATATCTGAATAGTTGAGGATACACCTGTGGCTCATGCATCATCCTTTGTTGAGCCATTACTCCATTATGCATTAGGAATGTTTGTAAAATAATAATGTCTTGTGATTATTAGGGTTTTAAAAAATATTTTTGTTTCAAGTCTACTTTCAGTAATAGCAAATATACTATAAATTTTAAAAATCAGTATATACTTTAAAACATTAGAGGTACCTATACATGCCAATGTAATCTAATTAGAATGGGACAAAGTTTGCACTGGAGCTTATTTTGCCATCTATGGCTTTTTACCAATCCAGAGTAAGCATTTCATCAAGTTCAGGTTGCAATTAACTGTGCCACTGTTGTTGTGTGCTGCCTTTTTAAGCAATAAGCCCAATAGGCCCTCAGCACGACTAGGCCATGAAAACGTTCACTCCTGGGCAGAACCTAGTAGAAGTAGATGCTAATATGATCAGTTGGGGACTGAATCATTTCCCGAAAAAAAATATGAACCATCCTAGGCCTATATGGCTGTACTAGCAAGCAGGGAAGTTTGTTAAGTAGTTATGTTGCCTAATCAAGGTGTTGCTCTGTGTTCTGAGAAATTTTAATACAGTAATGAACTGTAAGTTCATAGATATATACATAGACTAAGATTCTGTATGAGTGCAGGTATAAATCTACACCAGTATTCTTCTGTTGAGTTTCCTCTTCTGCCCATGCAGTATATCTACATAACCAATCCACAGTGGGAGCAAGGGAAAAGCTGTCACCCTCCTGGACCATCACTATAGTCAGAGGATGTGCAGAAACTTTCTGCCCCCACCAGCCACTAACTGGCCTAGGAGTGCATCCTGATGCCATCAGCCAGGGACGTAGCTAGGATTTTAGGAAGGGGGGGGGGGTCCAGACTAAGTGCCACCATTATAATGGGGCTTGAGTACGGCGGTGCAGCAGCACACACCATTCGTTTTACTAATGGAAGGGGGGGTCCGGACCCCCAGATCGCCCCCTTGGCTACATCCCTGCATCAGCTGAGGTTGCACATGGGAATAGTTGAGCAAGGAGGCACTGGATATCCCCTTCCACAATGACCTTAAAAGTACATACACTGACATAATAGGATGTTATACCAATGTATGTCACCACCATCCCAGCTGTTTGCCATATTTAAGAACTATAGTCTTTCAGAAGAAATGAATGACCCCCTCCCCAAAAAGGCCCATTTAGCCTCTAGGCTGTTTTTCAGGCCTCGTGCAGTTCTGAGAGAGCCATATATCCTTAGAGTAAGGTGGAAATAATGAGAGAACATTACCACATCTCACCTGTGAAGAGGTTAATGCTCCTATCATAAAAGACATTACACCTATTCACAAAATGTCTTCTTCGGTGTAAAGACAGCAAGATTACAACCTTATGGTCGTTTGTATCTAATATTATCTGTTTGGGTCAATAGCAGGATTATTGCTGCAATGAACACTAAATGAATCTCCTTATATATGTTTCCAATGCCATATAACTCATATCAATAGAAGAAGAAAAACTTACAATAATTAATAAAACATGCCATTTCTGCAGTTCGATGCTTTCTTAGCCTTCAGATTTCCCTGTAAAATAGTATTAAAAAGAGATTTGTTGTCCTATATTTCAATGACAGCTGAAGAGACCAAGATAACATTTTTAAAGGATTTAAAGGTGAAAAATCCAATGTAAATAATGTAATACCAGTAGCATTTACAGAAAGCAAAGCTGAATTTCAATTTCCATGGTAACATTTAAGTAGCAAAGATGAGGCTTTTTGTTTCCACGTGTTGCTGTTATTCTTGGATAGCAGATATATACTTTTATTGCCCCAATTTTTTACTTTCAAGATTACCACGACAGGCCATTGTGAGCTGTAATGTTGTTAAGATTAGGGGAAAACTTGTGTCTTTAAAAATATGTTATGTAGTATTCAGCAAAGAAAGTAGAAAATTTTAGTTCAGGGCTCAACTGGACTGCCTTGAAATATTAAGAGTTTCCATTTCTTTTTGTTTTGATTCTATGTTTGTATTATAGGTTTTGGACTCAGTTCTCTCTCTTGGAATATACCAGGGGTAGGCAACCTGCGGCCCACGGGCCGGATGCGGCCCAGCGAGGCCTTGGGACCGGCCCCAGCCCGGTCCTGCCACCGATTGCTGCCGGGGCAATTGTCTATAGACGCCTCAGAAACATGCATTTATACAGTATTAACATTTTTTAAAAAATGAGCAATTTTTTTCGCGTGTCCTCCACTTTTTTAAAAAAAGCGTCCACCATTTGAAAATTTTGTCCTACATTTGTCCCAGTTTATTTATTTTTTAATTTTTTAAAAACATTATTTAATTATTTATTTTTTGGCTTCTGCCCCCCCAGTTGTCTGAGGGACAGCAACCCGGCCCCCAGCTCAAAAAGGTTGCCTACCTCTGGAATATACTGAGTTTGTTTCCTTCCTTCCTCCCTCCCTCCCTCCCTCCCTTGTATCCTTCCTCTTCCTTCTCCCATGGATCATGTGTCATACCCAACAATTTCCAAAATTGTTTTTCACCAGTTTCCACTGAGCTTTTTTTTTTAATTCAGGAGTATTAAGGTATTTAGCAATATTACACTGATTAAGCATTAGGATAATTTTGTTCTAATGCTGAAGTTCCTCTTTACTTTGCTTGAACTGCATTGAATCTGTGTCCTGGAAAAAATAGATGTGTTTACTTGATGTCCATCTTTACTGGGTCCAAGACATGGGGAGGAAAGGGTGCTGACCTAGATCAGTTGCGTAGCAGGGACAAAGTCTTAGGAGGAAGCTATTACATTTTTTTAAAAGCATGTTGTGACTAAAGACAGAAATTATGTCATGTCTAGATTAGCTCTGAGAGTGACAGACAGGCTGAAAAACACGTCAAAAAAAGTTATTCTCAGAATACCGATAGCACTGACACATTTCAAATTTCTGCACAATCTTGACATATTTGCACATATCTTCATAGATATGATAGAAACCAGAATAGAAATGATACAGAATAATACAGAAACGGGTCTTGGGAAAAGATGAGCATCACCACAAACTAAATCATTCAAGACTGGCCACAGGCTTTTGAAAAAAAATGCTCCATAAATAATCATGCTCAAAAGTTGTTATGGGGCCATCCAGTGGTGGCTAGTGAATCACATGTCAATACAGTGGTAAATCCATTTCCATTTTGGGGAGTTTTAAAAGAGCTATCCAAAGTTTTGAAGCTATTTGAGGGACCTTGGAGAAGCCTAGATTACAACATGAAGTGATTCACAACTCCAACATTATCAGAACCACTAGCCAGCATTGGGATCATCAAAATGACTTTTCTTCTGTTGGCCTCCTGGCCTGGACTCTCAGCCAAGAAAACAACTAAATTTCAAGGCCGAGAACATACTTAATTTTAAAGCAAAACTGAGAGGATTCCAGAAATCATTAATACACAGAATTTATATCCCTTCACCTTAACTTTTTTTTAAGGTGATGTAGTTAGAGCATTAAAGTGGGATTTGGCAAATCCATGTTCAAGGATCCACTGAGTCATGAAACCTAACTTACTGCACAGGATTGTTGTGAGGCTAGAAAGAGAAGCTGTGAGCTCATTGGAAGAAAGTCAAAATATAAGCACGACATATAAATAATTGGAACTGGCTACTTTCTTTTTTCTTTCTTGTTGTTTTGATTTTGAGAATGCATCATTTGACCACAGATTAGGGTCAAGAAAGAT
>NW_024804351.1:0-5504 GCF_019175285.1 Sceloporus undulatus
AAACATTCCCAGCTCCCTAAGTCGTTCCTCATAGGACATGGTTTCCAGACCCTTCACCATTTTAGTTGCCCTCCGTTGGACATGCTCCAGTTTCTCAATGTCCCTTTTGAATTGTGGTGCCCAGAACTGGACACAATATTCCAGGTGGGGCCTGACCAAAGCAGAGTACAGTGGCACTATTACTTCTCTTGATCTAGTCAGTCCTCTTTGTTCATCCTCTTTTTGGGATGATGCATAAACGACGAACATAAAGGTGCATTGCATTGAGTTTGGCCTGTGCATCGAGGCTGATGGGGTTTGGAGTCCTAGTTAATATCATAGGAAAACATTAACTGCTGCCTATTATTATTATTATTATTTATTACCATTTATTTGTATAGTGCCATAAGTTTACATGGAGCTTTACAGATACAATCAATTCAAAACATTAAATCCTGCCAGAGGCATACAATCTAAGGAAGAATAACGTATTAAATAAATAAATAAATAAAGTAAATAATAAAATGTAGAAGGGGTTGATTTGCATTAGTGACTTTCCATTAACCTGGCAGTTTAAGACTGGGGAAAATATGAAGACTAAGGGGCTTTCTAAACCGCCATTTGGGACATCCAGAGGATGTCCCATTTTAAAAAAGGGGCGTCTCTTTTAGATGCCCCTGGGCCTAGTACGGACTCCGTCCGTACAAGATGGTGCCGGCCCTTCTACATGGCCGGCGCCATCTTTGCGTATCGGACGCTGAGCGTCCTTACGCGTCGCGTCCTTTGTGACGTAGCGAGTGTGCCCCTGGCGCCTCGCTACGTCACAAACGCGACGGAAAAAGAAGCTCCATTTTGGAGCTTCTTTTTCAGTCCGCAGGGGAGCCGTGCCGTGTGGAGGCTCCGGCTCCCCCACGGACTAGCCGGCGGCAGACCACCGCAAAGCGGCAGTCTGTACCCCACCTAAGAATGGATTGGGAGGACTGAATTTTCTTCTGTTACTAACTTGCTTGCACAATTTACATAGCTGTGTATGTGGAGTTGGATCCGTTTGTGCACTTTGATTTTCTTTGTTTGCTTCTGCTTGTTGTTCTTGTTGCGTGCCTTCAAGTTGTTTCAGACTTGTGGAAGCCCTATCATGGCAAGACTTCTTAGCAAGATTTGTTCAGAGGAGGTTTGCCCCCTGAGGCTGAGAGTGTGTGACTTGCCCAAGGTCACCCAGAGGGTTTGACGGTTGAGCGGGAAATCACACTATATAGCAACAGAGTCCATCTCCCTTACCCTGCCACTCCCTATAGCTAGCCATGGAGAACTGGACTGCCAGCAGGGATAGTCTGGGTACAATGAGTTGTTTAGAGAACCCAGTTTTACCTTTGGATGTGAAGGAAGCTGGACTGAATCAATACCAACATTTTAGGAAGGCCAGGAAGGCCAGGAACCATGCATAAATGACCACCCCATCCTCTAATTAGAGAATGCTCCTAGCTTTTATCAAGGTGAGAAGTAGACAACAGCCAGGGACAGGGAGAACAATGGGATGGTTGATTTTCTCCCATTGCTTCTCCCTCACTGTAGGTAAGGCACACAACAGATGTGCATCTTGTCTTTAAGCAGAGTCACATTTCCTGGTGGCTTCCCGGACTACAGTTCTAATTAAAAACAAGGCATGCAACCTCTACACACTTTATTTATATGTTATAAAAGGATGATTGGGGGCAGGGATGGCAGGGACCCTGGCAACATCAGCAAACCAATTGCAGAGGGGGGGGGGATTATGTGGCTTCCAGGCCATATATTATTCACCCTGATCTAAACTGCATTAATATGGTTCTACTTCAGAATATCATTTCCATCACATTCACTTGTATTACAAACTAGGTTTTCTTTTTCTCCCTTTAGAAAAAAAATTACAACTAGGATAAGAAATGCATAAAAGTGTTTCCATGAAAGTGTCTGCTCTGTTCCATTAGGTTCATGTCTCTTCCTATTAATAACGATTCAGCCAAGTGTGAGGGAGTGGCTGACTTACATGCAAATGCTTGCATTAGGATGCAGATGGGGGAATTTGTGTGCCAGCAGGAGTGCTCATTATTTGCTTTCTTTTTTCTTTTTCGGCTCATCAGAAATTATGAATCACCAAACTGAGCTGCCTCATGCGCAGTTTTATTTGCACAAACTCTATAGCAAAAAAAGGGGAAAGGGCTGAATGGATATGTAAAAGCAGGAAGTAAATAAATAACTTCTTTGTTGACCACTTTCAACCTCAACTTTGTTAACATCTTGCATTAGTGATGTCATATAACCTGAGTAAAAACTCAGAACACAGAACTCTTCAATAAAGCTTGTATATACATTGAGTACTTGAAAACGATCAAGCACTGAAACCAGTTCTAGTACATTTATTTATACCCCATCTTTCCTCCATCATGAAACTCATGTCTCCCAGGAGGATGTAATTCTTCACTAATTTCACCCTCAAATGAAGCAAAAAGAAATTTTAACAATTTTCTTCCCAAATTGTTACAGTTCAGGATTTATTCTGTGAAAAATTCATACATGTTTTTCTTGTATAATTAAATGACATTTTCTGAACAGGAAACAGCTTTTTCTGTGCATCATATGCAGAAGTTGGGGACTGTCATGGCCAGCCAAGAGCAGGTCTCGGAGGATGAGGAGGAGGATGGGGTGCCTCCAGTGCAAGAGGTAATTGAGGCTACACCAGGTGTTAATCTTGCTCTGCCAGAAGTCAGCCCTGATCTCCCAGCCCCAGAGGAGGAGGCTCAGCGGGGTCCTAGTGCTGGTGGGATTCCTCTGGTGGTACAGCAGCCTAGTGGTGACTCTGGGGAGGAACCAGGCTTGGAGGTTCCCTCCTTTAGGCAGCACAGGGCTGAAAGTGTTGGCAGAAGCAGGTCCAGGTGGATTGCTGAGAGACAATTTGCAAACAAGCCTCAGCTGGCACTGAGGAGGGAATCTCCTACTTAACCACCTGTGAGATGCTAGCTTGGTGCCAGAGTTTATTCCATGATCCTTTGGTGTGATTGCTGCCTGCACTGGCTCCTTGTTGTCTTGACTCTTGACTTTGGAATGGACTGGAGTATTGCTACCCTCTGGCTGACCTGACCCTGGACTGGACTGACTATTGTGATCCCTGTTATCCTGGCTTTGCGTTTGCTCTTTCTCTCACTCCCTGCAAGGTTTGTGAACTATTTCCAGCTACATAGCTAATTACCTTGTTGAGCCATCCTTATTGACATATGTTTGTGTGTGCTGGCTGCAGTCCAGGACAGGGACCATGCAGAAATATTTTCAGCACAGAAATGTGTGAATTTTGTGCAGAATAAGTTCCAAAATGTGGAGATTCTCAGCTTCTCCTTGGAGGGTTTCCCAGCACTCAAGAAGCACTTTTCTTAGACTTCCAGGTGAGGAATCATGGCTGATGGGTGTCCCTGCATGAATCTCCTCAGCAGGAAAAGCTTAAGTGGCAAACTACCCAGCTAAGAGGCAAGTTCCAGCCAGTAAAAACTCTCCAGATAAGAGGAGAATGTGCATGCCCCAAAACACTGCTCTTCATAAGGAGACTGCTGATTTCATAGCAGTCAGAAGTGAGTTGAGCAGTAGGGTGTGTGTGTGTTGGAATTAACATCAGATTCAAACCACTCAAGCAAGTCTTTAAAGGACACTGGACCTGCAAAAATCCTGAATGTGCCTTGAGAATTTTGAAGCTTGTAAGATTAGACCTCTGGAGGGGTGGAGATTGGTATATTTTATAAGAAGACAAGACTATGAACAGCCTGGTTTAGAACTAAGATAATGAATAGTAGCTTTTTCCTACAACACATAGTTAAAGTGTAGAATTTGTTACCACAGAGTATGATGATAGCAGCTAATCTGGGCAGCTTTAAAATGGATTTTAAAAATTAACAGAGGATAAAGTTATCAAATGTTACTCACCATGGAGTGAAAGACATGGGCCAAATAAAGCAGTTTCCACCCGCTTTGAAGGAGTTATTGAGGAGCATGAATGGGATGGTGCTATTGAACTCATGTTCTGCCTATAAGGTTCTCAATGGCATCTTGCTGGCCCCCAGTGAAACCAGGATGCTGGACTAGACTGATCAGATCCAGCATAGCTCTTCTTATATTCATCAGCTTTAGTACAGTATGACAATTCTTATACAAGCATTAGATTTACAAAGAATTAAAAATGCAGTTAATTTATTAATAGCAAAAAAGTGAAAACCTAGCATGAAATGAATTCAACCTGGGATGAGTTGCTGTTGCAAAATCATGCACTTTCAAAGTTATTAACATTATCTCTTACAGATAATCAAATCGGAACCCAGAGCAAGCAAATAGATTTCGCTAGCCAAAAGTCTGTCTCACAGTGAGAAATATTTCTTGGAAACTGAAAGCACCGAATACAATTTCAAAGAAATTTATTTCCTAAAATTTCAAACTAACTGCTGTTGTGTTTGCACATAATTGGCTGAGACTGTTTCTTTCATGGCAAACAGATCTCCAGTGATTTTGTGGATTTGGATAGTCATTAGAATTTCACTGAATTACACTTAAAAGTTGAAAATTTAGGACAGAATGTGCACTTCTAAGTAGATGAGGTAAAGTCTTCACTTCAAAAGTCACTTTTCAAAAGTAAGGCATTACAGCCAAAGACCCACCAAAGTTAGTTACTTGCTCTCTTAGTTACAATATTTGAAGTAACTATTTCTTTTCTTTCTCAAGTGTAACAAATATAGCAGTAAACTGTTTAAACACATGTAAAATAGCTACTTTGAGTTATCCCTGCTGCCCCGGAGGACGCCGCTGCCTTTTTCCACCTGGCAGCGGCCCAGTGAGGACTCTTTGTTGCCACTGCGGTGGCGTTTTTGAAAGGGGAGGGGCCAGGTGAGAGCTGCCCCTCATAAGCCGGCTCACTGGCCTCCCCGGAGATGACGCCGCCCGCCCGCCCGCTTCCATCTGGGCTGCGGCCCAAGGGACTCTCCTTTACCCCTATACCATCAGGGAGGAGCGCCAAGGACAATTGCCTCGCGCCGCCGTTGCAGCCTTTTTGGAGGGAGGGAATTTGAGAGGGGGGGTGCAGGTTTTACTGTCAGGGGATTGTTTTTCTGCATTGTATTATATTGTTTTTTTCTGTATTGTATTATGTACTGTAATTTTACATTGTTGGCATTGTATGGTATTGTGTACTGTTTTCCCCTGTGCATTGTTTGCTTTGTATTTTGAGATCCTGTTGTAAGCCGCCTTGATCACATCCTGTGGAAAGGCGGGGTATAAATAAAACTAATAATAATAATTTCTTTAAAAATATCAGTATTACAATAATGCTATTAATACTATTACAATAATAGTTTCCTATAGACGTATATGAGAGAGAGAGAGAGATTAAGCTACCAAGGTGAACTACAGAAAAAGTAGAACATACCATAAACTTCATAACAATACAAAGAAAAGGGAACACATATTTAGAAATAACAATTGGAAGCTTAATAGAAGGAAATGTTCAGTCAGGG
>NW_024804352.1:0-1481 GCF_019175285.1 Sceloporus undulatus
AGCAAGTTGCTGTTGGAGATTATTGGTGAAGGTTGTTGGATCTTACAGTTAGTGAACTCTTGCTGTAATCTCTTTGTCATCATGACCGAGGTGAAGGTGCAAGTTGACCCATCCGACCTGGAGATCGAGGTGGTGAAGGAAACCGAGGCCCTCGGGACTGAGGGAAAAGGTGGCGTCGAGGGACGCCAGGGAGCCAGGCCCAAGACCGGGACCGGCGCTGAGGAACAACCAGAGGACTGGTGGTATTTGCCAGCAGGGACCGGAAGACACCGGCGCCGGGCTGGCAGATTGACGGCCTGGGACCAAGGATTGGGGGAAGCTATGTGGCAAAGCCCCGGAGCTGAGGACTTAGCGGAGGAGGTGGCAGGAGTCAAGGACGACCTCCGCCAACTGAAGGAGATGATGGCCACCCTGATGCCCAAAGAAGGGAAGAAACCGAGCCAGGAGGCCCGGAAGGCACCCGTAGCCACCGCCGCCAGAGCAGCCCGTCGGCTGGACCTGGAGGAGGACTCCGACTCGGAGGAGGAGGACGAAGATGTCCAGGGCTCCAGGCCGCCCTCTCGTCGGCGAGGAGCGGGAGGAACCGCACGCAGTCACCGTGGGGAAGCAGAGGCACTGCGGGAGCTGCTGGCTGGTAAGCTGGAGGCTAAGTTCAACGGAGACCCGGAGCAGCTTCCCTTCTTCCTCGCGCAGGTGGCGGGACACATGCGGGCGAGAGGGGACTACTTCCCGGATGAAGCCGAGAAGGTGAGATGTGTGGCCGGCCGACTGGAGGGCCAAGCGGCTCAGTGGTTGGTGCAGCTGTATGATTGTGGGGCTCCTGAGCTGCGGTCCCTGGATGCCTTCATGACGGCTCTTCGTGCAAGGTTCGAGGACCCATTCCGCGTGGATCGGGCGAAAGCCAAGTTCGCCACCTTGCAGCAGGGAAGCAGATCGGTGGCCGAGTACGTGATGGAGTTCCGGAGGGTGGCATCCAATATTACGGACTATCCGGACGCGATGATGACGCGCCAGTTCCAGGATGGGCTCCGCGCAGAACTGCTGGAGTGGATCCTGATGAAGGAGTCGCCCACGGACCTCCAAGACTGGATTCGTTGTGCTGGGGAGGCGGAGGCTACCAGGGAGCGGATCAAGCTGGCCAAGCAGCGGGCGGCTTTCCAGCAAGGGAAGGCGGCAGCGGCTCCAGGACGAGAGGGCAAACCCAAGACTACGGCGGAGGTGGAGAAACAACGCCGGATGAAACTTGGCCTCTGTTTGGCATGTGGAAAGAAGGGCCACCTGATTGCTGCCTGTCCGGAGAGGGCCACAGTCAAAAAGGCGACCAAGGCGGCAGCAACCGGCTCCGGAGGGTCAGGGAAAGGGGCAGCCGGCCAGGCGGCCGCGCCGGCAGGTGCCGATGACAGTTGCCCAGCTGTACCGGCTCCGGACAATGACATCCCGGACTTGGTGAGTGGAGGGGTTTCCATATATTACCTTGAAGT
>NW_024804352.1:1581-5504 GCF_019175285.1 Sceloporus undulatus
TCCATATATTACCTTGAAGTTAAATTGGGACATAAAATAAAAGGGACTACCGAGCCCATGTTGGCGGCTCTAGACTCGGGATGCACCCGATGTCTGATCAGTGAGAGACTGGTGCAATCTCTCCAGATTAAACTGGAGCCTTTGCCAGAGACAATCCCTTTCCTGCAGATGGATGGGACAGTCATGGGGGGAAAACCCAGCAGCCACCAGACGGAGAGACTTACTCTACAGATTGCAGGACACTGGGAATCCATCCGGTTTGTGGTGGGTCCTACCAGGGGTTGTGATCTAGTGTTGGGAATAGACTGGCTAGCCTTTCACAACCCATACATCAATTGGAGAACAAAACAGTTGGTGTTCAACGACCCTGGGTGTAGCAAACATGTGGCTTTGTCGGGAACCCTGGGGAGGGAACCCAACCGAGCCACAGCGGTGACTGTATATGGCCCTTTCCCAAAAGCGGTCGTCAACCAGCTTCAGGAGATGGGGAAATTTCCATGGGTCTACCAGGACTTGGGGGCGGTGTTTGAGGAAAAGGAATGTGACCTCCTGCCGCCCCACCGGGACACGGACTGTGCTATAGAATTGACACCCGGGGCCCCGCTCCCCAAACCTAAACTGTACTCAATGACTCCTAGGGAGATGGAGACATTGAAGGAGTTCATCAATAAGAATTTGGCTAGAGGCTTTATTCGCCCCTCCAAGTCTCCGTTTGGGGCACCGGTGTTCTTTAGAGAAAAGAAAGATGGGACCCTTCGATTGGTAACAGACTATAAAAATCTGAATGCTATCAGCACGTGTAGCAAATACCCTCTGCCATTAATGAAGGACATGCTGAGCAGGTTGGCGACAGGGAAAGTTTTCACCAAGTTGGACTTGAGGGATGCTTACTTTCGAGTAAGGATTAAAGAAGGGGATGAGTACAAAACAGCCTTCCATTGCCCCTTAGGGGCTTTTGAGTACTTAGTCCTCCCTTTTGGACTTTCTGGAGGACCTTCTTGTTTTATGCAGCTGATACACGAAGTACTGCAGGACCTGTTGTACGATGGGGTGCTGGTGTACTTGGATGATATCCTTATTTATTCCCCAGACCTGTCCAGCCATGTAAAATTGGTGCGCAAGGTGTTGCAAAGACTGTTGGATAACAAACTGTATGTCAAACTGTCAAAATGTGAATTCCATACCGACAACTTGGAGTTCTTGGGTTATAGAGTATCCACTAAGGGTCTGCAGATGGACCCACACAAGGTCCAAGATGTCATGAATTGGCCGCAACCAAAAACCCGCAAACAGGTGCAAAGGTTTCTAGGGTTTGCTAATTTTTATAGACAGTTCATTCCCAACTTTGCTCAAATTGCCTTGCCCATCACAAACTTGCTGAAGACCAAAGTGAAGGGAACTTCAGGGGGGCCTGCCACTGTTGAGGAACAGGCAGCCCGAAAGAAACCCTCTTACAAGGTGGAATGGACTAAGGAGTGCACTGAGGCTTTTGTGCAATTAAAGAAACTGTTCAGCACTGAGCCTGTGTTAAAGCACCCAGACCCCGAACAACCTTTTGTGGTGCAGGTGGACGCCTCGGACGAGGCCGTGGGGGCAGTGCTGTTGCAGAGGGACAGTGAAGGCAAATTGAGGCCTTGCGCCTACTTGTCTAAGCGCTTTGATTCGACCCAAGCCGGTTGGCCATGCTGGGAGCGTGAAGCATATGCCATTAAAAGGGCGTTAGAGGTGTGGAGGCAATTCTTGGAGGGGACTCCACACCCTTTTGAAGTGTGGACTGATCACCGAAACTTAGAGGCCCTGCAAACCCCCAAGCATTTGACTCCCAAACAGAGACGATGGGCGAAAGAATTTTACAAGTTCAATTTCACCATAAAATTCTTTCCTGGCAAAGACAATGTGCTTGCCGATGGGTTGTCCCGAATGCATGGTCGGGGACAACAGGAACGGGGGGAGCTACAGACTCTGTTCTCCTCAAAACAATTGGGGCTAGGTGTGACCACCCGCTCCCAGGCCAAGAAGGAACAGGAGTCTCGCTTAGAAAGCCTAGACCCTATGTTGAGGGAAATTTTGGAAAATTATGAGACTGATGAGGAGTTGACAAGCCTAAAACCCAAACTCCAATGTTCTGAACAGGGGGTATGGACCAAAGATGGGAAAGTTTATGTGCCTGAAGCCTGCAGGGCGAAAGTGCTTGAACTTTGTCATGATGTCAAAGCTGCAGGACATTGGGGGTTTGTTAAAACCTGGGTGACCCTGAGTGCAAAGTATTGGTGGCCCAAAGCTCGTAAGGAAGTTGAGGCTTATGTACAGGGGTGTTCAATCTGTGCCAGAGCCAAACCTCACACAGGCAAGCCAAGTGGCCTATTACAACCTGTGGAGACTCCATCTAGACCTTGGCAACACATTGCAATGGACTTTATTACGGACTTGCCAGAAAGCAAGGGCAAAGACACCATTTGGGTTATTACAGACTTGTTCTCCAAACAGGTACACTATGTGGGTTGCAAGGGGGTCCCATCTGCATCCAAACTGGCTGACCTTTTTATTGACAACATATACAAGTTGCATTGTTTACCAGACAAGATTCTGTCTGACCGCGGATCATCTTTCACTTCAAAATTTTGGAGGTGCTTACAGGATAAACTGGGGGTGCAATTGGCCTTTAGCTCTGCTTTTCACCCACAAACGGACGGTCAGACGGAAAGGGTTAATCGGTCTCTGGAGGTATATTTAAGGTGCTATGTCAATTACCTACAAGACAACTGGATGGACTTGCTACCCCATGCTGAGGTGGCATTCAACGTATCTAGTCATGCCAGCATTGGAATGTCTCCTTTTCAAGTGGTGTTTGGCTATGAGCCCAGGGTTATCCCCTCGCTATCCCCTGAGCCAAAGGATCCTGTGCCAGTGGGAAAGTGGAGCCAACTATTGCGGGACAGTTGGCCTAAAATTGAGGAGGCTTTAAAGCAGGCCAAATTGGACTACAAGCATTTTGCTGATCAGCACAGGAAGTCTGGTTGGGACATCCAGGAGGGAGACTGGGTGTTTCTGTCCACCAAGAACTTAAAGTGTAGAGTGCCTTGCAAAAAATTAGGCCCCAAGTTTGTGGGTCCTTTTGCTGTAAAAAGACTGGTTAGTGAGGTGACTGCTGAGTTGGATCTTCCAAAGATGTACAAACACATTAACCCCACCTTTCATTTCAGCCTGCTGAAGCCTGCTGGGAAGAGGACTGAAGATGAACTGAACGAACCTGCTCCCCTGCCTTTGCTCATTGAGGGGGAAGAACATTTTGAAATTATAAAGATTTTGGACTCTAGAATTGTAAAGGGGGGATTGGAGTATCTGGTGCAGTGGAAGCATTTTCCAGTTGATATGGCTGAATGGGTGGGGGTTAAACATGTAAATGCTGACAAATTGATTCATGAGTTTCATTTGGCCTACCCTGACAAGCCTAAATTGGATAAATAAAGTTTTGGGGAGGCAGAGTGTCAGAGCTCCAAAGCCAATAACTAATCAATATTCCCATCCACTGTAGTTACTGTTCATATTATTGTTGTAATGGCTTAAAATTGTAGTCTGCCAGCTTGCTTTGCTATGGGGGTTGGGATGCTTTGGCGGGATAATTGCATAGGTCTGGAATGCACTGTTTAATTAGTAAGAGACATCTGCAGAGCTTCTCCAAGGTCACCCTGCTTTCTCTAGCCTGGGAAGCAAACGGGAGGGAGAGGTGTGGGGAGTAGAAGGCGGGAGAGTAAAAAAGGTGGGGGGCCAGCCAGGAGTGCTTTTAACTTGAGGCTTGAGATTTGCTTTTCAGAGTTCACTAAAAAGTCTGTCTGATCACTTTCATTCATATCTCAATAAACTTCACTGCTTTTAAGCAAGTTGCTGTTGGAGATTATTGGTGAAGGTTGTTGGATCTTACA
>NW_024804353.1:0-5503 GCF_019175285.1 Sceloporus undulatus
AGAGAACAGAATGCTGCTGATCCAAAGAGTTATATTAAAGGTATCTATGCATTTGGTCTAATAGCATTTTTAGCACAGACTCAAAGAGGTATACAGTGAAAGGCCTGTGGATAACTCAAATTGAGGAATTCCTTACATACATATCCCAAATTCTCTTGAAACTGCCGCTTCCCAGAAAAACTTGCAGTAGGCAAGGCTATAGTTCTCTGACCAGGGGAAATCTAATTGGGGGAAATCTGTCCCAACTTTGGTGGTATTTTCCCTGCCCCCCCCCCTTGCAATGAAGGAAGTTAGAATGTTTGGCTGCTTCCAAACAGGGGGAAAAACACTTCTGTTTTTCATCCCCTTTGATCAAAATTGTATATTTAGGGGGAAAGGTGTTTAGCGCCTCATCGTGTAAAATTCTAATATAAAATTGTAAGCTGAAGAATTGGGAGTACCACATAGATAAGAAGTTATTGAAAATGAGTGTGCTAATTTGGAGAAGTTCATTAAAAGATTTGGGGAAAATAAAAAGCAAGCAAAAAGGATATAAATGCATTTAACTTGAATTAATAGCTACATTAAATTATAATGACTGTAAACACCCCCCACACATACTACTATGATGCCATGGAGTCTTCGTCCACATCCAGCACATTTCTTATCTCCATGTTCATTCAGCCCCCTCCATTTCAATTTCTGGAGGAAACACTGACTCAGATAATTCAACAGCAGCTCAGAAAAAAACCCCACATTTTTATTCACCAAGTATAAAATGCAAGCACAGTACTCCCAGCACACAATCTCACTGAAGTTTGAAGAAGTGCTAACATAAATGTTAATATAATTTGGCCTCGGAGCAGTCTCATTTTTCAGCAGCTGTTAAAATGCCAGCATC
The DNA here is from genome assembly GCF_019175285.1 of Sceloporus undulatus. Classification (NCBI taxonomy): domain Eukaryota; kingdom Metazoa; phylum Chordata; class Lepidosauria; order Squamata; family Phrynosomatidae; genus Sceloporus; species Sceloporus undulatus. The sequence continues at coordinate 881 of NW_024804353.1, forward strand.
AGCATCAATGTTCATAGGTTTTTCTGCCTTGAACAGTAGCTTTAGCCTTTACTCAAAGTTACTTCAAGCTATATTGTTCAAATGAAATGATTCCAAGCACAGTGTACTTGTCCCATAAAGTTGTTATTTGGGACAGTTTAGAATGACAGTTGCTATCTAAAACATGGAAGGCAGTTTTAGAAACTTCTCTTCAGTTGGGCTAATCTCAGCTGTTTCGGTTAGCAGGCTAACCTCTGCATACTTACAGAATCAAGATTAATATGCACATACACACTTGTAAGAGAAATGTGGGATTACTAGACAGCAAATGATCAAAAGTCCATTGATTTGGAAATACTACATGTATATAATCTCATTTAGTCTGGGGGAGGGAGTTAGCACATTTGGACTGTGGTGAATATAAAATCAAAGTTGAAGTCACATCAGGGATGTAGCTATGGTGTGTGTGTGTTAAAATGTGCGCATTGCCCCTCCAAATAAGAATGTTGCCCCCAAGGAAATTTTTGCCAGTCCCCAAATTTCTAGCATTCTGGTAGAGAGTAAGACTTGAAAATTGTTCAGACCTGGAACTCTTAAATTTCCTGTATTCGCTGTTCTTGGTAACTTTGCCTTTCCCTGTACTTTGGATGCCCAAAGTGTATCTCTAAATGCTCAACTGATGTTTGAAGTTATTGCAATGCTAGAAATTTGAGGACAGAAGGAAAATTTAATTGAGTATCTCAAGGAAGGAAGGAAGGAATGAAAGAAGGTAGATCCATTATGAAAATAAGACTGCAGACCAAAACATGTAGGAATGTGACTGGTCATGCACTATATAAAAAACATTTGATTATTTCTCCAGAACCAACCACACCAATTGGCTGCATTCATTTTAGCATGTCAGACAAGGGGAGTGGCAGTTTAAACAACCAGTATCCATGTATAACAGCCATATCCCAAACTTGTTCTCCTTATTTCAGCCAAAGCTATCTTCTGGAGCAGGGGTAGGCAACCCTTTTGAGCCGGGGGCCGGGTTGCTGTCCCTCAGACAACTGGGGGGCCGAAGCCAAAAAATAAATAATTAAATAATTTTTTTTAAAAAAAAATTAAATAAATAAATAAACTGAGACAAATGTAGGACAAAATTTTCAAATGGAAGACACACGGAAAAATTTGCTGATTTTTTAAAAAAATGTTAAGATAAATGCATGTTTCTGAGACTTCTATAGACAATTGCCCCACCATGCCCCTCGCGCGAGACGCCAAAGGCCTCGGCTGCAATCGGCGGCAGGACCGGGCTGGAGCCGGTCCCAAGGCCTCGCCGGGCCACATCCGGCCCGCGGGCCACAGGTTGCCTACCCCTGTTCTGGAGCATCAATAGCCCCAGTAAACATAATTGTTAACCTAATGATTTTTCTGCTACCTGAAAAGATGAAAAACTGGCAAAAAAGGAATGTCATAATGGAGTACCTGGAAAATTCAATGATGTCCTGTTATGGGGCCATGTTCAGGTGGTGAATGAAGAACTAGGATGGCTCACTTACATGCTACTATATCACTTTTAGTTGTCAGTGATCCCCATTTGAACACTGTCTATCTGATCCTTGCCAGTAAAGAGGTCTTGCCATCCTGTAGAAATCCGATTTGGGCCCTTAACCTGCATTGCCTAAGGCAGTTTCTCTGACCATTGCTCTGTTCCATCTTGACATCTACATCCCCTTCCGCTACAGCCAACTTTGTTATGTTGAAAGAAAAGCTCCCATCTTTTAGGTGACACATAAATGCCCTGAAGCTGCAATAGGAAGGCATATGGTTATGATCTCATAATTGATAGTAGTGCTGTGCTGTTGCCGTGGGAGGCATTTGATGTAACAATGTGGTTGGTTCTGTCCCTACATCTTATGGTAGGTTGAAATATTATGACTGGTAGAGATGCTATGGATTTGTTATGCTGTGTGAGATGGTTTGGCACAGTTCCTTCACGGTATGTTACATTAGGTTTATGGCTAAGCCGAGAATGAGACGGCTGCCTTCTTTGTTTGCACCAATGCAAACTGTATTGGAGAAAGTGTAGAGAAATGTTAATCTAATTTCATTTCAAGAGAGACTTTAATGGTATTGATAATGCACACGAGAAGAATAATGCATAGTACTCTGCTATATTTCTTTCATAGAGTGATTATTGCAATCAAAATAGATGGAAGGTGTTGGAAAATGAATTGCCATTCATCAAGAACAACAGCAGAATACAGAAATTTGAGCTTAGCATTTAACTTCCCTAAAGAAACTATTTCCAACAGTGCTCTAAATTTTATGTGAATGGCATATAATCTAATTCCATTTTGCATCAAAGGGGGAAACTGCCAGGGACTGGGGAGCTGTAATGCCCACCATGAAACCTTTTAGGGTCACATATCCTTCAGTTTTTAAATTTCTTTTAAATCCTTTTTTTTCAGTACTTAAAAAAAATAACTGAAAGAAATTTAAATTAACAAAGTTCAACAGAACAAATTAAATTTATAGACTGTTAAGCACTGCTTAACGCAATGTATAATAAATGCAATAAATGTGTTTTTACTTTTATTTTTTCCTTTTTGAAAACACAGAATGCCTCACAAACTCCATATTGTTTTAGGCCCAGGGGAGCTATTTTTTTTAAAAAAAGAAAGTAGAACTTCTTTAAAAAACTTTTAAGTATACTTTTAAAGAAACAGAAGAACTGTGGGAGGTATTTTTAGTTTTTAAAAAATAATATAAAAACCAAGATCAGGGTTCAAAACCCCACTCAGCCATGAAACCCTCTCTAGGTGACTTTGGGCAGGTTGCATGCTGTCAGCCTCAAAGGATAACAGTTTCAACCCGCCTCTGAAGAAACTTGCCAAGAAAACAGTATGATAGGTTTGCCTTTCACTGGCCATAAGTTGGAAATGACTTGAAGACAGACAACAACAGCTATAACAACAGTAGGCTTCTTGGTGCCTCAGAACTAAGCTTGAGAGGTGCATGCTGGCCATACTTTGCCCATCCCTGATTTAAATCAATCTTTGTCAACCTGATGCCTTCCAGATATACAGTCTTTATCCATTCCCATCCAGCTTGGCCAGGAGGACAATTGAATGAGAGAGACTGAATTAGAACATGGCTGTTGGGTGATCTTCTTGGGTATGGGAAGAAGATGGTAGTTCTTTATTTTTGATATTTGTGATGAATGTGCACTCTATTATTCAAAAGATCTTCAAGACGCAACTTGAACGGTCACCAGAACTCTATCTCTTAAACATAACATCCTCTCTTAGTAAAGCAACAGAAAAGAAATACTGGAGAGTAATATTATATGTAATAACAGCTGCAAGATTAATCATTACTAAAAACTAAAAAATCTACAGCTCAAGCAGCAAAATACCCCACAAGGAGTGGTCTTCAGAGGGGGCTTCCTTCCCTATATTTTTCCTTCAGAATATACAATGCTGTAAAAACTGGAAAAAAGAGGAGGCACCAATGTTGGATGAATGGTTTATGAAACTACAAGATCTAAGAGAGTTGGATAGACTTACAGCTTTGATTAACGACAAATCTGTTGATAAAGTAACAGAGGAGTGGTCACCAATTTTACAGTTTTGGGAGTAAGAATTTGACATTAATAGAAACCTGTGGATATAAGGAATAGGTTATAGACAGAAAATGTATTTAGTATGTTTCTATAATATTAGGGCTTAACTGAAGTTTATAGGGTAGACTTATTCTAATGTAAAAACTCTTTAATGGATATTCTTTGAGGCGTCAGAGAAAGGACAACCTTCATATTAATATGATAAGGCAGATACTATCATATTGGCTTTTTGTTCCTCTTATACCATTTCACACTACCTTGATTAGATGTTGCTCTTGTTTATTGATATTATGTATGTTATGTTTATATGTATATGTGCTATGCATATTTGTATGTTCAAATCAAAAAATAAATAATAAAAAATAAAAATAATAATTTAAAAAAAGATATTTGTATCCCACCTTTTTTTGTAAAGTAGCTTTGAAGTGCTATCACTGTTTATAATGACTTCAGAACAAGTATTTTCTTTGTGTTATTGATAACTACAATGATGATGAATATCTATAAAACAATAGGGGATTTCTCACCCCGCACTTTCCTCCATTGTTATATATCTCCTAGTTAAAAATGAACAATGCACCTTCTAATAGATATTGATGATATTACAATATATAATAATTAGCTTCAATTTCCAGCATGACATTTTTAGGAGAAGCTGCTAGTTAAATACTAAATATAGCACCTAGCTAGAACACTCATAAATAATTTAGACCATAAACAATAAAGAATTAACAGCACAATTGTAAAACATGGGTAAATCCCAATGAGTTCCAAAGGGTTTACTCTCAGGGAAGTGTTATAAGACTCCAGACTGAATAAGTGAAACAAGAGCTAAGATTCTTCATACATTCTACTACATCACTGAAAATGCTTCTTCCATTCCGATAAGTGGAAAACCTTGATTTCCCAAGAGAGACAACAGCAGCTTCAGCAGTACAAAGGGCTATCAATATTGCAGACTTCAGTTCCATTTATCCGACGGCACAGGAGAGGATATTAATTTTGTTCTTTCTGAATAAGAGATATCTTTGTGA
>NW_024804354.1:0-5503 GCF_019175285.1 Sceloporus undulatus
CTGCCATGCTGGAATACGTAGGATCCTTGAGTCAGAAACACCTAGTAAAGAACATATCGTCCAACCCTCCTACCATGCTGGAATGTGTAGGATCCTTGAGAGAGAACGGACTACTAAAGGAGACATAGTCCAACCCTCCTGCCATGCTGGAAAACATAGAATCCTTGAGTCAGAAGGGACTACTAATGGACATATAGTCCAACCCTCCTGCCATGTTGGAATACGTAGGATCCTTGAGAGAGAAGGGACTACTAAAGGAGAAATAGTCCAACCCTCCTGTCATGCTGGAATACGTAGTATCCTTGAGTCGGAAGGGACTACTAAAGGAGATGTAGTCCAACCCTCCTGCCATACTGGATCACGTAGGATCCTTGTGTCAGAAGGCACTACTAAAGGACATATAGTCCAACCTTCCTGACATGCTGGAACACCTATGATCCTTGAGGCAGAAGGGACTACTAATGGACATATAGCCCAAACCTCCTGCCATGCTGGAATACGTAGGATCCTTGAGTCACAAGGGACTACTAAAGGACATGTAGTCCAAACCTCCCGCCATGTTGGAATACGTAGGATCCTTGAGTCTGAAGGGACTACTAAAGGAGATATAGTCCAACACTCCTGCCATGCTGGAATATGTAGGATCCTTGCATGAGATTGAACTACTAAAGGACATATAGCCCAAACCTCCTGCCATGCTGGGATACGTAGGATACTTGAGTCAGAAGGGACTACTAAAGGACATGTAGTCCAAACCTCCCGCCATGTTGGAATACGTAGGATCCTTGAGTCTGAAGGGACTACTAAAGGAGATATAGTCCAACACTCCTGCCATGCTGGGATACGTAGGATACTTGAGTCAGAAGGGACTACTAAAGGACATATAGTACAAAGCTTATTTTGATATGTTGAGATTGTTTGAATGTGATAGTTTGGATCATAAAATCAAGTGTAGTTTGTTTTATGTTGGGATAAAGATGATGTGGTCTTATTCCTTTTAGAAAGAAATGGCTATGAAAGATGTTTAATTAGAGATGGCAATCGTTGTTTTGATTAAAGATATCTGTCGTCAATTTTTTTATGTTGTTCAATTAATTTAAAGATAGGTGCGTCAGATTACTATGGTGTTTCAACTTTTTTTAATAATCGTAGGTTTTTTTTCTCTGTAGTGGTAAGGGAATCAAACCCGTTTTTAAATGTATTTGATTAATATTAATATTTATATTATATTATATCTATGTGTGGTAGGCGTTAGAGACTAAGTCAATCATTGTATAAAAAATAATTTCAACTTCGTTTGTTTATTGTTTGCTTTTTTTCTTTCTCCATTTTGTTTAAGGACGATATCGTGACGTTCCGAATTCTCGTTTCCGGCGAGATTACGGATACTCTCACTGACTTCCTTTTGGAGTGTTTCTTTGTTATTAGAATCGGGCACCATCATTCTCATGGAATCTCATACAATCGGTATCGAGTAGCCTGAAACTTAGATTTTTTTTGTAGAATCTCCAAAGGTTATTTTGGAAAACAAGCATCATTTTGGAAGCCGGCGGACTGTAAGCTATTACAAGCTATATTATTATATACATTGTATCTACATATTATCAAATACAGTAGTAGGTATTTTCTCATTTTTTCTCCTTGATTTAATTACCTAATTGATTTCAAGATGAATCTAGCAACATAACCGACAGCTTTGTTTTTTATTTTAAACGGAATGAGTTTTTATCCGTAACGCAGTGTGCCTCTTAGTTCAGATTAGCTAACCAACTATTCTCTAGAGTGAATAGTTTTATATTAATGTAATAATTTTATCATGGGGCATTCCTGACATAAATTCCTCAGAAGAGGATTTGCCTTTGCTTCCCTCTGAGGCAGAAGGGGGTGGGACTTGCCCAAGACCAGTGGGTTTCTATGGCTGAGAAGAAACATTCGAAGCCTTTTGTGTATTTTTTGTTGTACTGTTCTTGGAAATTGCAAGCTGCTTTCAGTCCCAATTGTGTGTGTGTGTGTGTGTGTGTGTGTGTGAGAGAGAGAGAGAGAGAGAGAGAGAGAGAGAGCAGGACACAAATAAATAAATAAATAAATATAAGAATAATAACAAAATAATAAAATATAATGTAATAAAATGTGAAGCCAAATTCTCTGCCCATACTAATAATACTTTAAAATGTGTGAACTTTATTTCTTAATTGGCATGCAAAGGATTTGGCTGTATTAGATATAGATGTACCTAGAATATTGTGGTCCAGAAACTTGACTTATATTAACATTTCAATAGTACTATGTTTTTTCTTTTTTCTTATTTTGTTTCCTATAGTCTTCAAACTTCTATTCTAAATTACATATTACATGGCAGACAAAAAGAGAGCAAAGAAGATTCAGATGACCCATACCAAACATAACCAAATGCTGGCCCAAAGGATTGGAAAATATTCTCAGTCAGCTCAGAAGGCCATCTACAAATGCAAATACAGTGCTCCAGAAACAAAGGTAGTGGAAAAAGCAGAACAGAATTTTAATTGAGGAAGCTGTATTATTTGCACCATATAAGTGTAATATAGAATTCACTTCTAACATTGCTAGCAGATGAAGTTTTTCTTTAAGATTAGTGGGGAAATCTTATTGTATGCCTGTGAATGACAAGTAATAGACACAAATCCAGAGGGAAACCTGGAAAATAATTGATATTACCATTACTGTATGTATTACTTATTAGGAGTTGTCACCAATCCACTGAAAAATTCTGTCAATCTGCTTAATGGTGCCAAACACCACTTCTTCACATTGTATTGAAAATTTGTTTGAAAAGATCCAAATTTGTGTTTTGTTTTCTTTGCAGATGGAAAAGAAAAAACGAGAGAGAAATCCATCTGCTATCACAAAGCTGGTTGGGGGAGATAAGAATGGGAGTCACAGAGTAGTGAAACTCTGCAAAATGGTAAGAGCATGTCCCCTAAATTCAAATTCAAATGGTAAGTGCAAGATACTGGCTAAGTCCACTGTCATCCTAGATTTGCTACCTTGTTTTTTTCATGAGAATGTGGCCTATTCCTCTCACTCCACTTTACCAAAAAATAATTGTATTTACACAAGTTAGGCCTCATGAGGTGTACAGTGGTACCCCGGGATACGAAAGCACCGCCTTACGAAATTCCCGGGATACGAAAAAATCCTATAGGAAAAAACTGTTCTGGGTTACGTTTTTTTTTTTGGCTTACGAAAAATTTTTTTGGTGCTTTTCGGCGCTTTTTCGCACGAAATCACGGCTTTTAGCACTAGCGCCTATGGCTTTTTCGGGTTACGAAAAAAATCGGGTTACGAACGCCGCGGCGGAACGAATTAATTTCGTAACCCGAGGCACCACTGTACTGTGTACAGTTCCAACTCTATGATTGGTAACTAATTTGGACCTGAAAGAGAATTTTAAAAACAGAAATAATTCTGGAATTTAAAAGGGTCTTCAAAAACTAGAAATTCCACAGAGCAAAATTCCACATTTAGGCCACAAAAAGTGAATGTACAGGTATGAAATGGGGGATACGCAGCTCAGCAGTGAACAGAACCTTGGGATCATTGTTGATCATAAGCTGAATATGGGCAGTGTAATACTGTATCAAAGAAGGCAAATATTATTTTACCCTGCATTATTAGAAACATTATTTCCAAGTACACTTGGCTTTTGCATCTGCAGGGGTTCTGTTCCTGACACCCACACCCATAGATAGCAAAATCTGCAGGATCTCAAGTCCTGTTGTTCTTAATAATGGTATCACAGGGTGACACTGTATTTATTTCTAGCCAAAAGACTGTACACAAGTCAGAGTAGATTCAGAGAATGGCAGTGGGAATAATAAAGCGATATGGAAAACAAAACATGAGAGGTTGAAAAGGATGGGCATGTTGAACTTGGTGGAGACAAGATTGAATACTCTCAGGAAGTATTTGTATTTGTTCCCCAGCTTTCATCATATCCATGCCACAGATTTCCCAGCATATTAGCTAGAATCATACAGTTGGAAGAGACCCTGAAATACCATCCAGTCCAACCCATTGTGCCATGCAGGAACCTCCAACAGATGGCCATCCATTAAATAAAGTCTACATTTAAAAACCCCCAAAGAAGGAGACTCCATCATCATTCAAAGGGAGCAAAGTAACAACACTTACTGTCAGAAAGTATGACTTACAAATGGCTACCCAATTCAACCCCCTTCTGCCATGGTGGAACTCTTAGCCAAAACATCCCCATTGACAAATGGCCATCCAGCCTCTGTTTAAAGGCCTCTAAAGAAGGAGACTCCACTACACTCTCCATTGAGGGATTGTAGTCTATGTTGAACAGCCCTTACTGTCAGGAAGTTCCTCCTAATGTTCAGATGGAATCTCTTTTCCTGTAGCTTGCATCCATTGTTCCGGGTCCTAGTCTCTGGAGCAGCAGAAAACAAGCTTGCTCCCTCCTCAATATGACATCTCTTCAAGTATTTAAACAGGGCTATCATATTACCTCTTAACCTTCTCTTCTCCAGGCTAAACATCCCCAACTCCCTAAGTCGCTCCTCATAGGGTTTCATGGTGTCCAGACCCTTCACCATTTTGGTCACCCTCCTCTGGACATCCTCCATCTTGTAATTGAATGGTGGAGCCCAGAACTGGACACAGTATTATTCCAAGTGGCCAAAGCAGAATAGAGTGGTACTATGACTTCCCTTGCTCTAGACACTACTACCCTTCGGTCACAACAACTGGTCCAACTTGATAAGCGTCCAGATTACAGTGAGTAGAGGCTTATTGTAGCAACCTCTACTCACTCGAGTCTGGAAAGGTTGAAAACATATCTGGAGGTTGTATCATTGCCTTATCTCCTCCGCACCATGAACTGGGAACGATCCTTTCACTTGTGGCTTATATTTCCAGCAACGAGATTTCGGGGCAGAGTTTCAAGTGGGACCTAATCAGATCCAATCGGTCAATTCGCAAAGACATGCATTAGCAATCTGGCGCAAACCTCAAATGCTACAGCTTCTGAAGAAAGACGGAGTGGCTCTTAAGAGGCGCTTTCACCTTCATTTATGAGACTTCTTCCCTTTTCGTTGTGATCCCACTAAATTGTCTGGAAAAGGGACACAAGGTTTCCAACCGGGTGTAAACCATGCAACCCCTGGGCCATTGCTTTGGTTACCTGGGAATTATTGCATCCTGGAATAGTGCGCTCTGACAAACAAGGTTCAAATATCCGAGTGCGCAGCTTGGAATCTCGCTATCTTTGGATTTTCATACTTCAAATTTTTGTACCACCTACTTCTTGTATAACTCATATTATACTTCTTGTATAATGTATATTATACTTCTTGTGCAATGCAAGAAAAGCTTTGGCAGCATCCAGAGCAAGGGAGCATATAGCATTAGGACACATTTGCAATACAATAAAAATATGTGCCGTGTTTTTACGGTGTGCTGGCTACTCCTACATGTTGGGATTGAACTTACTACGCACTCAACC
>NW_024804355.1:0-5503 GCF_019175285.1 Sceloporus undulatus
ATTTCTTTACACATTTTGTCAGGCCTGCAAACTACTGATTCTGTATTTTGCACATTCCTCCAACTATCTACCTCCTGTGTACACAAATTGACTTTCTCCCCAGGCACATCCCTTGGGTGTTCCTCAACCAAGACTTCTATGCCACTCTGTCCAATTAAACCATGGGCACCCTAATATAGTGATGAGTGAATAGGCCTTACGTTGCTGAACCTTGTCTTTCAATTTGCCTTGCTGCAGGCGTAGCTACTCCTCTGCAAGGATAAAAGCATACCACAGTGGAGTGTGGGAGTAAGAGAGAAGGATAGGGTTGAGACTCAGATAGGATTTGACTTTGAACCTTTGATTTCAGATTACAATTTTGAATGGACTAAAAGAAAACTATGAAATAAGATTATAAAAGACTAATATTGCAGCACAAAACTTTGAATTTTGAACTTGGACATTTGGACTACAATTTAAATAACTGGATTATAAATATAATCTGTTTTGGACATTTGGACTATAATTTAAATAGTTGGACTATAAACTATAAATCATTAATTTTGGATTATAAAAGCTGGACAGTGTTACTTTCATTAAGTAGAATGACATGGTAAAAGAGAGGAGAACAGCAAACTGTAAATTCAAAACAACTGTAAGCCCATGGATCAGACATAGACAGTGAGGGGAAGAAATAGGATATTGGACTTTCTACAGGAATGAAAAACATCAAAGAAGGAAGGGAGTAAAGAGAAAAAGGGGATGAAAGAAGACGAAGAGGGAGGAGAGGGAATAAGGGCTGGAAATATTAAAATTATCATACAATATAAAAACTATAAACTTGGAGAAAACATAATATAATATAATATATTACAACACAGTTTTAGTAGAAAGAGTTTAAAGAAGGGGGATTTATTATACTCACTGTTAATTTTAGCAAGGTCACTGAAGCTGATTAGGAAGACATAAGGTAAATACAGGATAGATAAGTCTATCTACAGGGAAAATAAGAACAGCTGCAACTAATTTAGAACAAAGAAACTGTCAATCCTTTTGAAACAGGACAGGTGGAACAGAGGACCAAGACTGCCATCTACTGGTTTATTATGGGGGGAAGACTACTATTAAGTAGAAGGGGAAAGGGGGAGGGAAAAAAGAAAAAATATTAATATCTAATTACTGTGGGAAAAACTGTTTATTGATTGTCTACCTCTAACCTATTAATTAATTTCACTAATACTGAGTAATTAACTGTTTAATAATTGATTGTTTTTATATTAAATGATCTAATTATTATTGAGGGAAAACTTATTTGATTGTCTACCTCTGTCTTATTAATTAACTTTATTAATATTGCATGATTAATTGTTCATTAATCGGTTGTATCTTGTATACTAACTGATTCCATTAATTATATTTCAATTGATACTTTTATAGTTACTTAAGATCTAGATAATTAATGTTTTATTGGTTAATGAGATTCCAGTGACTCCCTTTTAGGATCTTCATTTGATTAAATAAGGACTGTAGGAGATAAGTAAATAGTATCCCTTAAACAATTAATTCATTCATTCATTGACAATCAAATTTCATTAATACTGAACAAATAATTGTGGCTGCTTATTGACTGAGTTTATTTGGGAATATCTGACCTTTTTCCATATTGATAGAGTTTATTGATTTCTTATAGCTATCCTAATTAAGTAAGGTTTTGGTGGATTGACTGAACCATCAAATACTAATTAATTGTTTTTTCTATGTACTGATTGACTATAAATTATAGTGATTTTAGTTACTTTAGTAAGAAATTAATTGATTTAATTGAATTAAGTGAATTGAAGAAACTGATTGGGGTCAATATATAGTATATTAGACTTGAAGTTTAAATTTCTCCTTGACTATACTTAAATAAGTTGATAGTATAGAAAAAAAGGAAAAAGACTGACTGCAAAATCTCACTGAATTGACTGGACAGTGTATGTAAAGAAGTATATAATAGATTTGATAGCTTTGGTTAAGTAAGCTAAATAACAAATAACTGATAATTAACCTAACCACTTGGAAAGATAATGTCAAGGAATAAGGCAACTACCCATATAGTGCTGTTAACTCAGAGAAGACCATCATTAGAAACAACAGAAAAACCAACAGAAGAAATCAGGAGATTAGAGAAGGAGTTACAACAAGAAATCAAAGATTCTAAACAGGAGATTAGAAAAGACATTAACAATTTAGCTCATAAAAAGGACTAATTAACAGAAGACATGATTCAAACAAACAAAAATGTGAAAGAATTAAAATCAAAAACTGAAGAATTAGAGAAAACATGTGACGTTCTAATGGACATGCAGGAACAAGATGAGGTAAAGATCTCATCTTTAGAGTTGAGATACAGAGGAAAATGTATTAAACTATGAGGAGTTTCTGAGAGAGCAAATGAAGAAATCTATGAAAGAATAATTCCAGGATTGGCCAATTTTGAATTATTGGAGGAAAGCATGGAGATGGAAATAGAATCTTCTGAATAAATCCTACAGTTGCCAGAGAGAAAATACTACCGAGAGGCATCTCGGCAGCCTTTATGAGAACCAAATGAAAGAGGAGATCATTCAAAGAAGTTACAGTAGTCAATTATTAATCGAAGACAAAGAGATTATTATTTTTAAAGACATTCCTTTGCAAATATTAAAGAGAAGACAGGATTACAAGTTCCTGACAAGACTTCTAGTGAAAAACAGGATAGAGTACAAATAGGAAAGTCTGGAAGGAATATCATTTAGCTACCAACAAAGAAGATACAAAATAAATATAGTGGACAAAGCAAAAGATATTTACAAAAAAAATGTCAAGAGATCTTGAAGAAAGATAGGAATGGTTGAGAAGAGAACAGGAAGGAAGCTATGAAGATTCTAAAAGAAAACAAAAAACAAAATGAGAAAAAGGCATCAATCCCAAAGGAGGAGAAGAAAAGGAAAAAAAAGAGGACAATATACACGGAGGGAAGAAAGAGAAGAGGAACTAGTGGAACAAGAAGGAGGTGAGGAAGAGGAAGATCTAGGAGAAAAGAAGGGACAATAAAACTGGAATAAGAAAGGGGGAGAGAGAGAAGGAATGGCAACATATAAAATTGGATTATGACAGTGAAGATTTTATCATGGAATGTGAAAGGCCTCCACTCCAGATCTAAAAGACACCATATATTCCATTTACAGTCTGTCCTCTCCATACATGGTGGAGCCATTCTGGACCCCCCGCATATGGAGAAAAGAGTGTATGCTCAAGCCCCATAGGATATAATGGGGCACATGCTTGTGGTGGCGCGTGGGGTGTGCAGCACAAACACACACCCCATTATTTCTGCCTGGGCTTGCCTCCTGCATGAGCTGAAAGCCACAGAAGGCAAGCCCACCTATAAGGAGGGCCGACTGAATTAGAAAAACAAAAGCTTGATATTATTCGTCTGCAAGAGACGCATATACATACAAGAGATACAAAATATTTTTTTAAATCATAAATTAGATACGCTCTTTACAGCATCAATACAGAAGAGAAAAAGAAGAATGGCAGTTTAATAAAAGGATTCAAGCAAAAGAAATATTTATTGATAAAGATGGATTTTATGTTGGACTCGAGGTTATAATAGCAGAAAAGAAGAGCGTAATAGTTGGGATATACATCCCATGAGAAAATAAGGACAATTTCTTTACAAAGATTACAGAGAACATTCTAAATCAGGAAAAAGATGAGGTAATTATTTTAGATGATTGAAATGGGGTAATAGAGCCTTCCATGGACAGATCATCACAAACATCTAAAAAGAAACCTCAAGGGAAATTATCTAGAGCGGTACAAAAATTGATAGCACATTTAAATATAATAGACATTGGGAGATTCAAACATGGAAATGCGAAAGGGTACACATTTTATTTGGACTGCTAAAAATCCATGTCAAGAATTGATATGTGTATGGTCTCAAAAACACTAACTGCAAGAGTAGATGACATAGATATATTACCAAGGGCAGTCTCAGATCATAATCCCATTCTGTTGAAACTCTTTGGAAAAAAGGAAGGAATTCTATTGGAAAATAGATGGAAGTATGTTAAAGGAAAAAACCAGCTTGGTAAACATAAAAGAAACGTTAAGATTATATTTCCTGGAAAATGAAAAAAGGACACAGGTAAAAACGATATGGTACACGGGTAAAGCTGTGATCAGGGGGATTGGAGCAGAAAGAAAGAGAAAGAAAAGAGAAAAAAATAGAATAATTATTGGAAAATATTGGAAAGAAGGAAGAAAGATGAAAAGAAAACCACCTGAAGAAAAATTGACCAGGAAATTAAGATGTTACAAAAAGAGTTAAAGACTGAAACTACATTAGAAATTGAGAAGAAAATAAAATTCTACAAGTTAAAATACTTTGAACAAGCAAATAAAATGGGCAGATGGCTGTCAGACAAACTAAAAAAAAGGCAAGAAAAAAGATTGATAACAGAAATCATTCAAGACAGTAGAAAAATTACAACTCAAGAAGACATGAAAAAAGCATTTTATAAATATTACACAGAACTTTATAAAGAAAAGAGACCAAGGCCGCCTCTATAAAAACTGCTCTTCTCTCCATTTGCTATCTGTGGAGGACAAGGAGGACCTTGAGGCTTGGCTGCAGAGGCCACTCCCTTCCCTCTAATTACATCCTGCTGGAGGACTGTTTGTGGACTATCAGCAGAGGAGCATCTGAGGGTTCAAAGGCAGCCTGCAATCCCTTCCAGAATCAACAGCTGTGGGGGAGGATTTCAGTGGCTTGAAATCCTTTGTTGCCTGGATTTTAATTCTAATTACCCTTTATTGATCTGAGAAATTTGCTTTACTACAATTTTGTAGCTTCCGGAGTTACTCAGAGTAGCTAATTTATAGGGAAGAAAGTCCTGCTGTTTCCTTTGAATTTACATGGGTGAAGTCATTGAAGCCTCCCTCCCAGTGCCAGTGTGAGAGCGTGGTAAGAAATCTCCAAGTTTAATATTATGGGGTGGCATAATCATTGTGCCATATACAAAAAGGCAGCAAAGGGGACCCTAAAAACTATAGACTCATAAGCTTTATTGACATTTTGGCTAAAATGTACACAAAACATCTATTAGGCAAAATTGAAGATTGGATTGTTGACAGAAACATATTAGTAGAAGAACAAGCGGAATCCAGACCAGGTAGAACATGAATAATTGTTTTATTTTACACCATTTCATTAATTATAAAGAAAATAATATAGGGAAGAAAATAAAGGAAAGAATCAAAACTTTTTAGATAAACAGGAAATAAACAAATTGACAGAAGAACAACAGAACATATTAAACTAACAAATAACAAAAAGGAAATATCAGAGTATAAGAAAGAGGAAATGTGGAAAGGCCCCAGGCCCCAATGGACTGATAGCAAATTGTTATAAAAACCTGGAAGAGGAATTGGTAGAGCCATTACAACAACTTTATAATAAAATCCTGGAAGAAGATAAACCAAACTCGTG
>NW_024804356.1:0-5502 GCF_019175285.1 Sceloporus undulatus
GGTCCATGATGAAAATCTAGAGAATCGATGCGAACCCAGTGTCTTAGTCTTAGGGATGTTTGATGCCAAGACTGTTATAGAGGGTCTAACTTCTTTATCTGTTTCTGGATTTTGCAACTCATAAGTTTCTGTTGTGGAACTTATATAGTCTGAGTCTAGCAAAAATGAAGGACCGTGTAGCCAGGTTGAATCTTGAAGTTTGCCTGCTGGAATGGCTCTGGATCCCTGGTCGGCAGGATTGAGGTCTGTGGGTATATATCCACTGTTCAGGGTTAGAATATTTTCTTTTTTTTTATTTAAAGTTTTATTACAATTAAAAACGAACAAACAAACAACCAAAACAAAACAAAAAACAGACAAACATTTAAATTTACAATTACATACCATTATATACCATTAACCATACAACATATAATACATCTATTACATTAAATATTCCGTTATCTCATTTAGTCTGATAAACATACAACATAAAACTAAACTCTCTACAAAGCTATTACTATTCTTGTCACTCTTCCTATCCCACCTTCCTTTACATTTGGAGATATCTAAACTATGAGCTAAAAGTTTATTCCTCTTATTTCAAACCATAGGAAAAAAAATTTCACATGGATAATCCTCTTGACATATCTTTACTTCTTAACCAGTGATTATTTATAGATTATTTATATTACCCTTATTTTCATATATATCCAAACAAATCCATTCTTCCTCCACAATTTCTTCTGAGCTTCCTTTCAATGAGGCAGAGAATATGTCCATATTTTTTGCCTCATATAACTTGGCTAACCATTCTGCATTAGATGGAGTATTTACATCTTTCCAGTACTGAGCATATAAGATTCTTGCGCAGGATACCATATACAAAATGATTCTATAAGATTTTATATTTTTTATGTTTTGAGTTATGTTTAAAAGAAACAATTTTGGATCTAAAGTTATATTTATACCTAAGATATTTTGCATTGTTGCTAGAATTCTTTTCCAAAAATCTTTTGCTTTCACACATAACCACCACATATGTATTAAACTCCCTTCTGGTTTCCCACACTTCCAACAATTGTTATTGCCTGTTTTATATATATGGTTGATCAACTCTGGAGAAAGGTACCATCTATGCATCATTTTAATACAGTGGTACCTCGGGATACGAAATACCCAGGTTACGAAATTTTCGGGATACGAAAAAATCCCATAGGGAATTATTGTTTCGGGTTACAAATGTTTTTTCGGGTTACGAAAAAAATTTTGGTGCTTTTTTCGGCTTTTTCGCACGGAATCGCGGCTTTTCCCCATTAGCGCCTATGGCATTTCGGCTTACGAAGGCTTTTCGGGTTACGAAAGCGGCCGCGGAACGAATTAATTTCGTAACCCGAGGCACCACTGTATAATTTTCTTTGTAGTTTTGGCACAAGGTAAATTTATTTGTTTCTTTCCAGGCTTTTTCCCATTCTTCAAGAGTAATTATGTTCTTAATGCCCTGCGCCCACTTTACCATGCAGTGTTTAATGGTTTCATTTTCTAAATCTCTTTGTTTTAGCACCTTATAATATTTAGATATATGTTTTCCCTGCTTATCCATTATGATCTCATCTATTTCGTTACTTATTGTGGTCAATCCTGGTGATTTATTATCCTCAATAAAGCGATTTCTTAGCTGGGTATATAGAAACCAATCTTGTATGTTACCTCTCTTATTAATTTCTTCCATTGATTTCATGGTATATTTCCCCGTAAGGTCTTTAGCTATTATGTCTGCATATCTTAACCATGTATGATCCTTGCTTTTAGTTCTGCTATAATATGCTTCCTGTAGTGATACCCTGTAAGATCTGTACTTCCAGTTTCAATTTTTTATCTCCTTTCTCCTTCCATTCTCTTTCCTTCCTTTGAAGTCTACTTTGCAACTCTAGTTCTTCCCGTTTATTTTTCTTTCTTTGTTCTATATTTATTTTAATTAAAATTCCCCTCACCACTGCTTTACTTGCATCCCATACCGTCTTCATTGGAAGATTGTCTAATGTATTTTCCTTAAAATACCATTTTAATTCTTCTTTCACTCTAGTTATCACTTTCTCATTATTTAATAAATCAGTGTTCAATCTCCAAGAAAAATCTACTTTTCGTTCTTGAATTTTGATTTCTATGGGATTATGATCAGAGATGGGCTTTGTAAGAATTTCCATTGATTGTATCAGCGGGAGTAGATTTTTAGATGCTAAAAATAGGTCTATCCTTGAAAAAGTGTTGTGTACTTCCGAAAAGAAAGTATATTCTCTTGTTTGACCATATTTATGCCTCCACACATCAATTAAACCTAACTCATCCATCATTTGGAAAGAAGATCTTTGGCAGTTTCCCTTGGGTTTTTTTATATTTCTTCCTGTATTAGCTTTTCTATCAATTTTAGGATTTATAACCGCATTAAAATCTCCCAGTAGCAGGATGTTATCATTTTTAAGTTCTTGGATCTTCTTATATAAATTGGTGAAATAAATCTCTTTGTTCTCATGTGGTGCATAGATTCCTATTGCTAAAAATATGAGATTCTTCAGTTTTATTTCTACTGCTATATAGGTTCCATTAGTGTTACAAAATATTTCTTTACATTCAAATTTCTTATTAACATATAGCGCTACTCCTTTTTTCTTCTTATTTGCTGTTGATGCATAACATGCACCTAATTTTGGGTTTCTTAAATATTTTATTTCTTCCGTTTTGATTTTGGTTTCTTGAATGCATATAATGTCACTTTTTGTTGTTTCTAGTTGATGAAAGATTATATTCCTTTTATATTTGGAGTTTATTCCTTTTACGTTCCAAGATAATATTTTAGTTGACATTTTGCTTGATTATTTGCTTATTGTTTGATAAAATGCTTTTATTGGTTTTTTTGTTTGTAGTTTTTGTTGTTTTTGTTGTTCCACCCCTTCCACCCCTTTTGTGAAAAAGAAATTTTCTTTTTTATTTATTTATTTATCATGTAAATTTCTGTACAGCTTATAATTAAGTGTAAGGAGAGAAAAAAAAATCAAAAACTTTTAGTTTCTTGTTCTTAGTTCCAGTTAAGAAGATCTGTTTCTGTTTCTGTTCTTTCCAATGGATCAAATCTTTCTAATTCTTTAACTGTCTTATCTTTGTTTGTACCATTATTTTTACTAGCTCTCCATTCTTTTGTTGGGTAGTCTCTTTTTCCTCCATTCTCTTTGTACTCTTTTCTTAACTTCATCTCTATTTCATTAGCTTTATCTATTGTGTCTATTTTGTATCTTCTTTGCTGGTAAAAAAAAAGATAATCCTTCGATTCTATCCCATCTGAAGTCAATGTTAATATTTTTCAAAAGACGTGTCAAGGGTTTATATTTCTGTCTGTTCATCATAATTTGTGGTGGTATGTCTTTAAAGATTTTTATCTCCATATCTTCTATCCAAAGCTTAGTTTCATAGCTTTGTTGGATAAATCTATCTCTTACTTTAGTTCTGGCAAAACATATCGCAACATCCCTTGAAACGTTTCTGTCTTTATTTTGAGGAGAATTTATCCGAAACGTTTTGTCTATTTCCATTTCCTCCGGAGTTATGTCAATGTATCTTGCCAAAGCCGGAATAAGTCTCTCGTACAAGTCTTCTTTACTTTTTTCTGTTAGTCCTCTTAATTTAATACATTTTTCCCGGTATCTTAATTCATTATTCCATTCCATGCGTTTTTGTTCTTCTTGTTGTTTGTTTAATTCTTTGGAAGACTTTTCTAGTATATTAGTTCTTTCTTTTATTTGTTCAACTTCTTTCTGTGTTTTATTGAGATTGATTGTTAACTTGTCCATTTCCCCCCCTATGATTTCTAGTTCCTTTTTAACGTCTTTTCTGATTTCCGATCGAGTGTCCTTTATTTCCTCCCTTAGTTCAGCACATGCAGTCCTAATATCCTCTTTAGTTTCCATCCTTGCTTCTTTCATTTCTTGTTGTAGCTTCCTTATTTCATCCAATATTCGAATGTTTGGGTCAGTTATCTTAATAGAATCTTCCATAGATCCTCTTCTTTGCGTCGTAAGCAGCAGTTGAGATTGTGTTGACCCTTTGTTTATTTTTGCCATTTTTTTCTGTTCTTATTTGCTGTTCCTCCTGCTCAATATTTACAGTCAAATTAACTCAACATCAATTGGATATACAAATATATTAGTATTCATTAACAAATAAACAAGAAGATACTTCTATATAATAAACAACTTTCTTATGTCTTACACAGCCATTTCATCTTTCTTTGTACACCAGGGTTATATAAAGAACAAGAATATTTTTATCTATTTATATTTTTCCCCAGTTAGGTTCCTCTTATTTAAAAACCATTAACACCTATTATTATTTTTATACTACTACAGTATTAATTTGAAGGAAAGAGAAAAGTTGGAAAGATTAGAGATAAGGGGAGAGAGGAAAGGGAAAAGGAAATATTTTCTTATACGTTCTACCCTGTTGCTGACATATATGTGGAACCAGCGATGCTCATTGTAGATGTAAACTAAAACTACTTTGCTGTCTGTATGGAAAATAGTTTGATGAATTTCTAAATCAGGTTCCCTTTGAATTAGTTCGTAGATTTGGACTGATAAGACAGCTGCACAAAGCTCTAGCCGAGGTATAGTATGTCCTTTGGTTGGTGCTAATTTTGATAATAGGAAACCCAGGTGGACTTCTCTGTCATAAGTTATTCTCAAATAGGCCACTGCAGCTATGGCTTTAGTGGATGCATCAGAGAAAATATGTAGCTCTTTATGGGATGATGTGATTGGTGAGACAGGGACATACCTTCTAGGTATACTAACTTCTTCTAGAAGTTGGAGAGAGCTCTTCCATGTTTTCCACTCTTCCTGATCATGAGGTGATAATCTTTTGTCTCCTGGGTCAGTGTTCTAAGCAGGTGTTTGCCTTGGGTGACAACTGGTACCATAAAGCCTAATGGATCAAATAAGCTGTTGACTGTAGAGAGCACACCACGACGAGTAAATTTCTTGTCTATTCGTGGCACCTTAAAGGTAAAAGTGTCTTTAATGACATCCCAATACATACCTAAACTCCTTTGGATGTAGGAACTTTCTGCACCTAAATCTAGGTTTTGTATACCTATTGCTCTATCTTCTGTAGGAAAGGCTTGCAGTACTTGTTTGTTGTTGGATACAATTTTATGCAACCATATGTTAGCGGTGGCTAGCATGTTTTGGGTTTTCTTTAACAAGCAAATAGCTTCTTCAGGAGTAGGAAGAGACTTTAGTCCATCATCCACATAGAAGTCTCTACACACGAATTGTCTTACTTCTGGACCAAAGGCGGATTCTTGTTGTATAGCTGTTTTCTTGAACCCATAGTTGGCAATAGCTGGTGAAGGGCTGTTGCCAAAAACATGAACTCTCATTCTGTATTCTTGTAAAAGATCTAAAAGGTCCCACAACTTCTTGCTGTCTCTCATTGTGAGCTGAGGGAAGTCCTTTAATCTACATAGAAGAG
>NW_024804357.1:0-5502 GCF_019175285.1 Sceloporus undulatus
TACCATTATTAAAGAGGATGCTTACAATCAGCCTAGTAATGATGACTGTTACAATCCAGAGTTGGAAGATACACATTTGTGTGTGCATACAATCCCCTACACCCCCAATTTAAACAAACTCCATGACTGGGTTCTAAATACTGTGCATACAAGGCAAAATAATGTTTTTGAGACAAGGAGTGATACTGCTGACTCTCTTTTTGACAGTCTCTCTTTTCGGCAGTCAGAACTGCTGTGGTAAATGTTGAAAGGCAAAAATCATGTGTATATACGTACTTGTGCAGTTCTCTCTCTCCTCTCTACATGCACACAACACACACGCACAGACATCTGATAAACCATTAGGGCTAAGGAGCGGGGTATAAAAACCCGTAAATAAATAAATAAATAAATATAATCTGAATATTTTAAGACTGGCTGGTAAGCAGACTGGGAGAATATTCACATCTCAAGTCTCCTATATAATGGTCATCAGTAAGTGGAGAAGATGCTATAATGACTATACCTCTTTCCTGTGGCAGTAGGAGAAGAGTCCCTGGAACCACAAAGCAAGAGAGGTTAGAAAGTGTTCAGAGCAGCTGCAAGAAACACAGTTCGTGATTATCAACTGAGGTGAGGCTCTCAAAAAGGAGAAAAGGTGTTTTCCACCTATTTTTATTATATATCTTGATCGTTCAGTGTGCTCCATCCCAGACAGTTTGTGCAGTTGCAAGGAACTTAGCTGTTTCTCCATACTGTGGGTATGATAAAGTCAGGATAAACAGTTTGGAACCATTCTATTCAAAGGACTGCCATTATGGAAATGACCCAGCCCATGTTCTAAGCTCAGGTTTGGAGGGCTCCAGGTGAACCCTACCCCTGAGTTGTCACTGAATGATAGTTTTATTGAAATGTGAGTTTTTTGCTGTGATCTTGGACTACTGGTTTATGGACAACCTGAGATACCACAAAGAGGTGCTTTTGCAAGGATAAAGTGGGTAAGATTCCCCATTGAAAGACAAGACATAAATGCAACTAGTAAAATAAATAACAGTTCATGGCTTCTTACTTGCTGAGAACATCTGATGCTGTCTTTCCAGAATCTTCTTCCATTTGTTCCCTGAAACAACAAATCAACAGGGAAAATAAGCTTTATTTCATTTGGCTACTCACTTAAGAGTTTCTTAAATACTGAAATTATTGCTCCTTACAGAAGAAAGATCTAGCTGCAAAACAGTCCCACAAGGCATTCAGGCTCTGCTTCTGCATGAGTCGAGACCAGCCCCATGCGAAATAAATGAAATAGATAAAAATAAAAAAACAAACAGAATCATAGCATTAGAAGGGACCTCAAAGGCTATCTAATCCAGTCCTCTGCCAATATATTTGAAACCTCCACAACTTCTGAGGTAGTATGTTCCACTCTTCAATAGTTTGTACATTTAGGAAGGTCATTCTTTAGTTTAGTCAAAATTCTCTTCTTTGCAATGTGAACCTCTTGGAGTGGTTTTACCCTCATAGGCTGCACTTTTCAATCTTGTGCCCTCCAGGTTTATCACACTGATTCCCATCATTGTCAGTCATGCTGTGAACAAACGGCAGGATTTGCACTCAAACATATCTTGAGGGCACTATAGCCATGAAGCAACAGGAAACAACTTTGTTATGTTATCTGTATCAAGAACAGGGAACGGTGGTGCAGATGTGGCCCACAGGTTTGCCTGAGCTTTACAGAGCAGATGGCATCCACCTTCCTGAAATGGGGAACCAGCTATTTCTTCGAGACCTGCAAGCAGGGGTTTGGGCCGGTTTAGCTGACCTGGTGGGGGATGGCAGTTAAACAGATGCTTGCCCCATATCTGTGGCATAGGTGAGAGGAAACAGAGGTTCAGGTGAATAACTAGGCAGGTGAAGGTAAGATCTCTGGAACTGACTTTTAGGTCTTGTGACTAAACAAGAGGGGAAAGAGACTTGCCTTGGGGCTGGCCTCAGATTTAAAACCTCACTAAGTCTTGTGAGTTAAGTGGGAGAGTCTTATGTTGGCCTTACAGATGTGGGTTAGCCACGTGGCAACCCACTTCTGGAATGCCCTTGGGGCTCTGGTGTTTTGCCTAGAGAAGGCTGGGGCAAACCATCTGTCTGCTGTTCCCGCACAAGGTTCCCTCCCTCATTTTTGCAGATCTTGAAGAAATAAAGTTGCCCATTTCATAACCCAGTTCTTCATGTCTGGTCTTGTAATTGAGTTGGTCATCTAAAAATAGCATATTGTTGTTATCCAGTGCCATTAAAAATTTCTAAGGTCTATAAGACATAACAGAGTAAGTGCTGGAAATGTCAACAAATTCTAGATTCCTGGTTTCATAGGTGATGATATCAGAATATACTTTAAGGTCCAGAATCTGTCACAAAGACGTGAATTCTGCTTTGAGTCTGGGAAACTATCATACAACAGTAAACCTGGCTTTGCAGACCAGGAAGCTCAAGTTGTACTTGTACTGTACTTACTGTTCAGTAGACTTGCCTAGAATCAAGTTGTCATTTGTGTGCCCATAATTGGTAAGAATTACATCCACCCCCATTCCCACATCTCTTTGGTTCCATTCAGCATTCTCAACTTTTATTTCTACTGAAGCACAGTCACTGAGATATGCCTAAAATTGTTATTTGACCCCTAGACAGATAAAGGTTCCTCCATACCTGGTCTATGCCAGAGGCCTTTATATCTGAAGGTGGCTATTAAGAAGGCTATCATATCTGAAGGTGGCTATCTAGTCCTAAGGTAATTTTACGCAATGTTCAGATTTGCATCCTGAAGTATCTGTTGATACACACCGGTCAGCATCAGTCTTCTCCAGCAGGCACTGCAGAACAGCATCAAGGCGGGTTCGAGCATTGGCGGTCTCTAGATCTGGAATAGGGCCACAGTAGAGAGAGAAAGCAGTTATTTTTGCAGAAAGCATATTATCATGCCTTCCCTTTATAGAACAGTATGAGATTTTTCCACTGGTATGAATCTAGAAATGAACCTGAACTTGCAAGATGCTTCTGCTGATAGAAGGGAGATAACTGTTGCTGACTCTGAACATCCCAGTTTCCTTTGAACAAGGATTTCTGCACTAGAAGATAGAGGACTCTCTAGAATGACATTGGAGATGACACAAAAGACTAACAGGGAAGATGGGGATAGAACTAGTACCCCCCTTCCATTCACAAACGGCTGAATATGCTGTGTACAGCAGGGACAGACAACTCTGGCTCACCTGAGGTTTGAGGTTTACAGCTTGATTACCACCATAATAAGGGATATGGGAGTTACAGTCCAAAAATATCTGGAGGACCAAAGTTGCCCCCCTACATATACTATAGACATGCCATTTGGTTTCCATTACATGTGGCATCATGGCACCCTGGGGGTAGAGTCAGCATGTGTGGCATCAGGACGCTGTACCATGTCTCTGCCCACAGACTGGCCTTTTGGCTCTTAGGGAGCTGGGTATGTTCAGCCTGGAGGAGAGATGATTAAGAGGTGATATAATAGCGCTGTTTAGATATTTGAAAGGATGTCACATTGAGGATGGAGCAAGCTTGTTTTCTGCTGGTCCAAAGACTAGGACATGGAACAATGGTTTCCAGTTCTATGATTCTAAGATACCAAAATAACAGCCTTTTCCTTCTGTTGCTCCTTAAGAATTTGTTTCTTTCACTCTGTGCAATAATCAGGATTTAGAAAGGCAGGAAAATATTCTCTTTTATCAATCCAAGTTAGGTTAACATACATTTGCAAGACCTGAGCAGGGCTGCTGAAGATAGGTTGACTTGGAGGTCTCTCATTCATAGAGCTGCCATAAGTCAAAATTGGTTTGATGGCAGTTAACAGCGAAGACTATGTTAGTTTTTAGATTTCACAGAGCTCTTTAGTAAGCACAAATACCACAAGAGGTTTCATGTCTCTCTTTATGCTTGTTTCAGGAAGGACAAACATTGGATTATAATAATAATAATAACTTTATTACGGCCATTTGGCCAGCAAAACATTGGATTATAAACACAAGACAAAGACAACTTTTGCCAAAATTAGTTCAGTAGTGGACTCAAGCCCTAACAGAAATTACACTGCTAAGAGTGTTTGGAAATCTGCTTTAAATGTGGAAGTAGCAAGTTATAAATAAATACAAGTGAATGCAAAGGCACATGAAAAATTAAAATCAAAGAATCACAGTTGGAAGAGACCACAAGGTCATCCAGTCCAACCCCCTTCTGCCATGCAGGAACCCTCCATCAAAGCATCCCCGACAGATGACCATCCAGTCACTGCTTAAAGACCTCCAAGGAGGGAGACTCCACTACACTCCGAGGGAGTTTGTTCCACTGTCGAACAGCCCTTACTGTCAGGAAGTTCCTCCTAATGTTTAGGCGGAATTGCTTTTCCTGCAGCTTGCATCCATTGCTCCGGCTTCTAGTCTCTGGAGCAGCAGAAAACAAATTAGCTCCCTCCTCAATATGACATCCCTTCAAATACTTAAACAGGGCTATCATATCACCTCTTAACCTTCTCTTCTCCAGGCTAAACATACTCAGCTCCCTAAGGCGTTCCTCATAGGACATGGTTTCCAGACCCTTCACCATTTTAGTCGCCCTCCTTTGGACACGCTCCAGTTTCTCAATGTCCTTTTTGAACTGTGGTGGCCAGAATTAGGTGGGATTCTGATATCCGAATAGCCACTGGGTCATAGATTAGACTCACAGACACATAGAGAAAAGACCTCAAGGGCCAACTAGTCCAAACCTCCGCCATGCAGGACTATGCAACTTAAGCATTCCTGAGAGTTGGGAAGCTAACCTTTGTTTAAGGTTAACTCTCCAGAGAAGGAGAGTTCACTGGCTTCCATGTTTCTCAGAACTATTTAGGCTGGGAAGAATTTTCTTAAAGAATTTGCATTGCAGCTGATGAAAAGGCCTATCTGTCTGCAAGGATTGACAGCTGCTTAGGGCAGAGGTGGGGAAGCTGACTCTCACTCCCATCAGTTCCAGTTAGCACTACTAACTGGGACTGGTAGAGTAGCAACTACTAAATGGGAGTGGTAGGATAGCAACAGCAGGAAACCAGAGGTTCCCAGGACTAAATGGTACCCTTTGATGGCCAACAGCTTCCCTCCATTGCCCACTCAAGGAGACAGATGCCTGTGAACAGATTGTTAATACCAGTGACATGCCTTTGCCATTCATGGCCAAATGTTTCCAAGGCAGCCTACCTGTCTTTTCTGTTTTCACCTTTGGATGGAGCATGTTTATCTAGGATTCTGTTGCCTGAAAGAAGAAAACAACAACAACATTCTCTCACAAGTCATTTGGAAAAGACACAACTGTAATAACCACATTGAATGAAGAATAGATAAGCATTTAAAATAAGAACAGTGCAGACTGCATGAGTGAATTCGTGTTGTTACAGAATTAGGCAAGGTCTGGGTTTACACAAGACTCAAGGTTATGGAATTCTGGGAGTATGTTGTGGGGCCCAGAGGG
>NW_024804358.1:0-4565 GCF_019175285.1 Sceloporus undulatus
CAACCCGGCCCCCGGCTCAAAAAGGTTGCCTACCCCTGCACTAAGGGGTAAATCAAGTTGTTAGTCCAAAGTGAAGTATACTCACTCACTCAGTGGGACTTGTAAATTCCCTGAATTCAGCAGATTTGATGACGTTGTGATTAACCATTGGCTTTAGTCTTAAAGCTGTAATCTTATACCACTTGAGAAAAAACCACCACTGAAATCATTCCCCTGGACAAGGAGCCATGGCGTCCAGTGCAACAGACTTCTGAATAAGCATGTATACAATTTCGTTACAATTCATTGAGTTCAAAATTCATCACTTTATCACAACCACTGATAGTCTACTGTGAATCTCCTCACATATTTAAGAAAAAAGTCCTGCTTTCACAGAGTTTCTTTGAAAAACACAGCAGTAGGCAAAATACAAGTGTTCCAAAAGTTATATAAAACTAAATTTTGCATAACTAATCTATTTCTTTCATGACCACATGTAAGCATGTCAAAATTGGATTTCAAACTTATCTTCTTGGGCCCTAAGCCCAAAATGATGTGTACAAATACAAAACAAGTAATCCTCACTCATTTTATTAACTCTGGCCAAACTAGATTCAGTCAGCTTGACAAAAGTCTGAAAGTCTTAAAGAGAAGAAATGTAGCCACCTATAAGAATTTACTTGTGTAACATGTTTTTCAAAGGATATTTCAATCACAAATTATGAACACACTTTCTAGACTAGAGAAAAGGCTCCAGAGATCACAATTGAACTTACTTTTGAATAAATATGCACAAGATTGTGCACTTAGCCTTCTTAGTAAATATGGTGACAGAGTACCCTTCATTGGCACTTCCCTCATAGGAAGAGGTTGTAAATATTATATTCACAACTCCACCTCATATACATTTCACAAAATATAAAACTTTAGTCTTCCTCACAAAATCTTCATGTGACAGGAAGCTGTGCATTTTGTACTCCTACAAGTGCAATTATAAGCACACTTATTAAGTAGACAAACACTACAAAATGTCAACTGTACTGTCTTACTTTCATCTTACTGTCCACTTTATGGAAGAGAACAGCGACTACCAAACTATGTAAAATTGACTCAAATTATTTACATACCACAATACCTCCTGACCTATACAAATCGTTACACTGATACAATTGTCTATGTTTCTTTTTTCTTCAGATCATTCACTTGAGAACTTTGGCTTAGTATCTCAACTTAGTTTACAGCTGAGGTAAACCATGCATTTCTCCCTCATGTGCATTTCTTCTAATGCTTTTTGAAATGACAGCCAAGACTTTTGTATGGTAAAATTGAGTACTGTTACTCCATAGGAAAAGAGCTCAAAGGTTTACACTATGGCTGCAATCCTTCAAAGACTTTGGGAGAAAGACCAATGTAATCAGTGACATTACTTCTGAGTAAAAACTGTGCTACACATTTAACTTTTCCTGCAATGACTTTGCTAATTAAAAAAAGTCAGAAGAAAATTATTTGTTTGAATTAGAAAATTATATGGCCGTAATTATATAATGACATATTTAATATACTTTATATACCATTTTCACCTATGTAAACTTAAACATTTTCCCACCTAAGGGGACTGACCCAGTACTTTAAAAGTGACATGGCACTTTCAGAAGTAGACTAAGTATATCTTTCACATACTCAGCATTCAAGTTCCACATTCTATAGTGCCCAGTATTTCTACCCTAAAGCTTACTCTATTTGAACACAATAAAGACACCACCACTCTGCCAGCATGGTTTTGAACTGTTTTACCTGTGGAAAACCTCCTAGGCTTCTCTTTGGAACTTGCAAGACAAACACAACACAACCAATCTCAAAATTGGCTTTCATCATTGAAAGAAGGGGTAAACTGCTGTGCCAAGGCAGTATCTTCCATGATATTAGGTCTATATTGTAGACACAGACACTAACACAAGTGTTTATCACTTACATGCCAATTTTTTCTGATATGAGATTAGTTAGTTCTTTCTCACACAGCACTTGAGTTGAAATATGAAGCTAAACACTGACTCAAGTTCACATTTAACTCATTTCTTCTGTAATATCCAAAATGTTACAGTTCCAAATGTATCATTATTACATTTGGAATTAAGCATAACTGCATCCTATCCAATAAACGTTTTTACTCGGAAGTCTTACTCCCTTCAATGGGACTTAGCCTACAACGTGTGTGTTAGAAGTGTATCCTAGGAAAGTTCAGCTTCTGCTAATAAGGAAACCTGGGCTAGTATTCATACAGAATTGGCTTCAGTACATGTATATATTGCAAGTAAGCAGCTATATGTTAATATACAAGTGACAACAAACAAGAGGTGGCTTATGTTTGTTGGAACTATGTGTTGCCATATGTATCTATTCAATAAATAAATCAGGTCTTGATGACTGAAGCCCACAGAACAGGGATAGCTTTTACTGGAGAAACCAAAATGCACAAAATACATGTTGGAAGCTTTTGAAGCTCCACTGGCTCTTCATCAGGCCAAGGAAAGGCATGCAAGAGAGGGAGGGAGGGAGGGAAGAGCCCTTGGCTCCATGGACAGCCCTGGATAGGATTTCAAGGGGAATCAAAGTGTCTTGAAGAAAAAACATTAGCTGGCTCTTAGGAGGCCCACCACATACTGGGAAATAACTCTCTCCTAAGAAGTCCTAAGCCATGACTGCAGGTAGCAGTAATACTACTTTGCCATTCAAAGAAGAAAACAACATACAGATTAAAAATCAAACCCCCTTCTTTATCAGCAGTACTACGGCTTTTCCCTTTCAGGAAGAGAAGACGGAAATAGGATTTCTTAAAAGACCACGGGAATCACCCAGGATATCCTGAAATAGCATATATATATATATGTTATATGTGTGTGATATAACACACACTAATATAGATAATTATATACATATACAAACCACACATATATGAGTGTTTGTATATATACACAGATTATATGTATATAAGAGAGAGATATATACATAAATATACATATATGTGTATTATGTATATATGTGTGTGTATACATACACAAAGATACATACATACAATATATGTAATCTATGTACAAACAGACATGGATATACACAGATAAATCTATCTGTCTGTCTTTCCTCTGGGATGCATGCGAGCGGCTCTTCCTTCCTTCCTCTGGTGCCAATGCAAGGGCTGAGGGGCTGCCCATTGCCCTTCCTATCCCCCGAGCCCTTCCCTCAGTGACAGCTCCAGGCCCTCCATCCCGCGCCGTCCAGGGCTTCTCGGAGGCTGACTGTTTTGGCACCGCTTTAACTCGTCTCCGGCTGAAGGCTGGGGCCCCACAAACGAACCCCGCTCCCAGAATGCCACAGCTTTAGAGCCAGGGCAGCTGAAAGCGGTGCCAAACTGGGTTATTTCCGGTGCGGGCGCAGCCCAGTTCGGCCCTTTCCTCCTGCGTCCTCCTCCCTGTTAAAGATGCAGCGGCCCTCTCTCTCTCTCTCTCTCTTCCGTTGAGGAGCGTGAAGGGCCTTGCTTACCCGGGGTGGGCGGGCGGTGTCCTCCTCGGGAGGCTTCGTCGTGGCCGGGGCAGGAGGAGGAGCGGAGGGCGCCTTCAGTTCATCCCCTTTTCAAAGAGCCGCGCGTCTTCCTCTAATCCTCTCTTGCTGGCGGGGGCCTTCCGCGCGGAGAAGGGGCTGCCGAGCGGGGCCTGCCGAGATGCGCAGCAGGAGGAGGAGGCCCTTCCCGCGGGGCGAATCCTCGCTTTCCTAGCCGGACAGGGCTGGGGATGGACTGGTGGATTACGAAAATGTGGGGCGGCTGCCTGGGGTCCAAACGTTCAATCAGCGCTGGGCATTCTTGGGCCCGGCGGACCCCGAGGCTTCGCGTGCTGGACGGCTTTGTGATGCCTGGATTCGGTGGGATTCGATTTGGGCTCTCCGGCGTGTCGTGCGGCTGAGCCTGGAGACCCGAGCCTTGGCAGGGGGGGGGGTGCGGGGAGGCGTAGTTTGATAGGTCAGGGGGGCGCGTGAAAAGTCGTACCCCCCTCACAGGGAAGCTCACAGGTGCCCCACAATCCTATACCTATCGCCAGTCCCGATCTCGCGATAAAATGACATACTAATACTGGGTGGCAGGGAGGTAGTCAGTTGCTGCTGTGGCGGTGGTACAATAATCTGCAGATGCTCACTTGGCTGGCTCTTAACTCTGGGGGGGGAGGGCGGTCCACCTCACCGCCGCCCACTGCCTCCGCCCGAAGAAAGAAGAGGAGGAGAGGAGAAGCCGGTTCTGTGACAGGCCCGCCGGAATCCCAGCCTTTTTCCCTCGTGGACCGCCAGTGCGCGCTCCCGCCCGCGCTCCCTCCCTCCCCCTCTGCAAGTTAAGGGAGGGGAAACCGCCCCTATAATTATATGTATTGTATGTATTGTAGTATGTATGTATGACGGCGCCCGGATATAATCCGCTTCGCTAGTATAATCCAAGAGGGAAATAAAATAAAAAGAAATTAATTAAAAAAGAAGCCCAACTGAAAAAAGGGCGAGAAACCGTTCTTAGCAACTGTCAATCAGCACGCCTAACTCCGCCCCTT
>NW_024804358.1:4590-5499 GCF_019175285.1 Sceloporus undulatus
ATAACTCTCTCCTAAGAAGTCCTAAGCCATGACTGCAGGTAGCAGTACTACTTTGCCATTCAAAGAAGAAAACAACATACAGATTAAAAATCAAACCCCCTTCTTTATCAGCAGTACGTACTACGGCTTTTCCCTTTCAGGAAGAGAAGACGGAAATAGGATTTCTTAAAAGACCACGGGAATCACCCAGGATATCCTGAAATAGCATATATATATGTGTGTGTGTGTGTTTGTGTGTACACACACCCACACATATATATATATATATATGTATTCTATATGTGTGTGTGTGTATATATACACACACATATATATATATATTATATACATATACAAACACACACATATATGAGTGTTTGTATATATACACATACTGTATATGTATTATATAGAGAGATATATACATAAATATACATATATGTGTATTATGTATATATGTGTGTGTATACATACACAAAGATACATACATACATACATATATATGTATTATGTACACACAGACATGGATATACACAGATAAATATATCTGTCTGTCTTTCTCCTCTGGGATGCATGCGAGCGGCTCTTCCTTCCTTCCTCCTGGGTGCCAATGCCAAGGGCTGAGGGGCTGCCCATTGCCCTTCCTAGTCCCCCGGAGCCCTTCCCTCAGTGACAGGCTCCAGGCCCCTCCATTCCCCGCCGTCCAGGGCCTTCTCGGAGGCTGTTTGGCACCGCTTTAACTCGTCTCCCGGCTGAAGGCTGGGGCCCCACAACGAACCCCGCCTCCCAGAATGCCACAGCTTTAGAGCCAGGGCAACTAAAGCGGTGCCAAACCGGGTTATTCCTCCGGTGCGGGCGCAGCCCAGTTCGGCCCTTTCCTCCTCGTCCTCCTCCCTGTTCAAGATGGCAGCGGCCCTCTCTCTCTCTCTC
>NW_024804359.1:0-1098 GCF_019175285.1 Sceloporus undulatus
GTGTCGTGTCTTTTAGATTGTAAGCCTGAGGGCAGGGAACTGTCTATTATCCCCTCTGTTGTAAACCGCTCGGATTCCCAGTGATTGGGCGGTATATAAATAAAACTTATTATTATTATTATTATTAGTTATCAAGCCCTCCTCCCGACAAGACAAGCCCTCCTCCCGACCACCATCTTGAGGGGGAGAGAAGCAGGCCAGCAACAACAGGCCTCCGCCTGCTAAGAAGTCAAGTCCTCCTCCTGACCACCATCTTGAGGGGGAGAGAAGCAGGCCAGCAACAACAGGCCTCTGCCTGCCAAGAAGACAAGCCCTCCTCCTGACCGCCATCTTGCTTGTCTTTATTGCACGTTGTTGATTTTTATTGGGTTTTGTGAATTGTTTTTATGATGTGTTAATTTTTGTGAACTGCTTTGATCACCTCGGAAAAGCGGTATAAAAATAAAACATATTATTATTATTATTATTATTATTATTATTATTATTATCATCTTTCCACCGGCAGGCTAAGACCTACTTGTTTATACAGGCTTTTAAAACAGAAAGTTTTTAAGGCAGATGACAGGGTGCTGTTATGTTGTTTTAATGTATTGTAAATATTTTAATCTTTTAAATAGGATTTTAGTATTGAATTTAATTATTGCAGTAATTTAATTCTATTTTAATATATTATTTTTGTATGTTTTTAACTGTATTTTTTTAATGTAGTAAGCCACCCTGAGTCCCATCCAGCCTTGGGAGAAGGGCAGGAAACAATAATAATAATAATAATAATAATAATAATAATAATAATAATAATAATAATAATAATATATTTTTCTGTGGCAGGAGGTTAAAATGGCCCTTGTAGCTAGTTTCAGTACTATGATTCTAAATCTGCATGTGTTGGGTTCTACATGACTTTGTGCTACTATGTGCTACTATAAAGGATTTGGAGTTTTGGCAAATCTGATAATATTGAAATCTTGTTACTGTAAGATGCTACTTGAAAATATTCTGACTGGATTTAGTTTTTTCTCACTGGAGCCAGAACCATATCTGGGGATCCCCTAATTTTGGATTGTGTTGATTAGCAAGACACCATTGTGGTGGACATCT
>NW_024804359.1:1108-5495 GCF_019175285.1 Sceloporus undulatus
TTCTTTCTTTCTTTCTTTCTTTCTTTCTTTCTTTCTTTCTTTCTTTCTTTCTTTCATTATTGGTTAAAATAACATCACATCACTTTCATCACATAAAATAAACAAACAAAGCAAGTCTTTGATTGGTCCATAGAGGTTAAGAAGACAAAAAAGTAAACTACATCTGTTGTTGAATTTTCTTCTTATCTTCATATTCTGGACATCTCATATGCGCGTTTACTGGTGTCTTCTTTCATCGTCCTTCTTCATCTTGTTCTTATCCCTTTTCAAACCTTCTTCTTACATACTCCAACCTACTTAAATCCTTCTTCTCCTTAGCCTCTTCTACTTCACCTCTTCTTTCAACCATCATCAACTAAATCTCATTCATTCTCTTCCTCCACTCTTACCATCTTACTATCTTTCCTTTATTTCATTCAAAACTCCTCACATACCTGTCAGAAATCCCCTTCATTTATTAATTCGGGGTTCTGTCATGATGAGTTAAAGAGATTAGATTAAGTCATTTAAGTTAGTAATTAGTTACATGCACATTGATGATATGTACTGTTGACTATATGAGGTATGGTAGTAGATGCAGTGGACCTTTACTTTGTTGTACGATGTGTTGGAATGTTTGAATGCTGCATCTTAGGAGTGGCAGACTGTCAAAAGCTGCTGATCCTATCTAGTAGTGAACACACACACCTATATATCTATATCTATATTCTCATGTATAAATATAAAGATTAGGTTGTGTTAGCAATATATGTATGTATTAAATAAAGGTATGTATCTGTAAGACTCAATTGGAAAGGCATTATGGGAAATGCTCATCTGCGGCCATGATCTGTAATCGGATGGGTCACATAAGCAGAACGACTGGCTAGCAGGGCAAACAGGAAGAATCCTTCACCCCTGAGACAGATTTATGACAGAGAGAGGTTCCACAGATACAAGTCATTAAGGCATCAATAGCTTGCCCATGGCAGAGGATGTCTGGAGACCAAATGATGCCTACATTTGGTTTTGCTTTGATGTAGGGCTTCAACCTCCGCTGGGGGGGGTGAATTGGAGGAACTTGGGAGGCACAGGAAAAAAAGGTGAGGGTCAGTGATCGGTTTAAATTAAGATTTTCCCTTTGTGTGCCTCAGATTCTGCAAAGACGTGGTCCAGGGTGCTTCGCGAATCTTGACAGTTTCTTAACCTCTGCTCTTATGGATTTCCAAGATTAGTATTATTTAGCTAGCTTGTTTTTAATTCTTTGTTTGCTTATTTTTATCTTTTAATACCACAATTGATATCTTTGCTACTATTGTAAAAGAAACGAAAAAGGTGGATTATGTCCTTATTCAGTTATATACTATAATTGTATAATCATTTGTTTACATCAGGGGTCGGCAACCCCTGGCTTGCGAGCCTGATGCAGCCCACGGAGGCGACAGGACCGGCCTCAGCGCGGTTCTGCCGTTGCTGCCACCACCGCCTCCACCTCCGCGCGGAGGAGGAAGAGGAGGGCTGCGCGGCCTGGGGCACAGGAGGCAAAGGGGGAAGCCCTGTGCCACCCTCCCTGCCTCCCCGTGAGGCCCCGCACTGTCCTTCCTGCCTCCCCGTGCAGTGGAGGAGGAGGAGGGCCGCGCAGTCTGGGGCACAGGAGGCAAAGGGTTCCCCACGCTGCCCTCCCTGCCTCCCCGCACGGGCCCACGCTGCCCTCCCTGCCTCCCAGTGCCGCCCATCTCCTTCTCCTCTGCCTCCTCCGCCCTCCCTCCAGGCCGTGTGGCGCATGGAGGAGGGGGGAGGAGAAGAAGAAAGAGGAGGAAGAGGAGAAGTAAGAGGAGGAGGGGACAGCAGGAGGAGGAAGAGGAGGAAGAGGTGGGGGCAGCAGGAGGAGGAAGAGGAGGAGGGGCAGCAGGAGGAGCAGAAGGAGGAGGTGGTGGGTGGCCAGAGGCCTCAAGTTTTTTTTATTTGTGCGTGCTTTAAGTGCTAACAAGTCTCCCTTGCTTTGACAATGATAGTGTGATGATGATGATGATGATGATGATGATGATGATGATGATGATATGAGTCAGCTTGAGAGGCATGCAGGCACTGATTCTGAAGCCGAGAGAGTGTCACCTTCCAAAGTGTGTTTTGGGTGCTTTTAATGCTCACCGTCTCCTTGATTTGACAGTGATTCGTGTGATGATGATGATGATGAATGATGATGATGTGATGATGATGATGATGATGATATGAGTCAGCTTGAGAGGCATGCATGCACTGTTTCTGAAGCCAAGAGAGTGTGACTTTCCAAAGTGCCTTTTCTGTGTGTTTTTGGTTCTTTAATGGTGATATTGATATCAGCAAGCCTCTGAGGCAAGGCCAATGTAAATTGCTGTGATTTTTAAAAACCCATGTGCAGTGAAGAAAAACCAAAGTCCCTTGACCAAGTACACACTTTTGAGAAGTACACTTGGTGCAAGAACGGTGAAACCACCTTGACATTTTCAATATGCATAGCCATGTTAAACCATGCTAAGTGTTAAACCCAAGGGGTTTGGTTATGGAATAAGCCTCTGAAATATGCAAGAGGCCATGTTAAGTAAAGCCATGTGAAATGCACAAATGTGCTGTTGTGTGTGTTTTGGAATGCAGGTTGGGGGTGTTTGGCCAGAAAGGGACCGAGGAGGAGAGGGCGGGGAAATGCCTCCTCCTCCCCGCAGGGCTTCGGTGGAAGCTCTGCCCTCAGCATGCGGCCCCGCCCCCGGAGGGTGGAAGCTCCACCCCCCGGCTTTGGTCCCCCGACTTGTCTGAGGGACAGCAACCCGGTCCCTGGCTCAAAAAGGTTGCCTACCCCTGATTTACATGTTTATTGTAACACAGAAGACTAGACCTATAATTTTTCATTCATTCATTCATATATATATATATATATATATATGCATGTATGTATATGGAAACTACGTGCTAAAATTCTCTCCCTCATTCTCTTGTAGTTACTTATGTTTCTTCCAATGCGTTCCACAATTTAGCTTTCTCTAATCCTCTTAATAAATACATTTTAGGATCATTTGCTAGTTAATATTCTTTCTATTTTCCAAATATGTTAAAATTGGTTCCCACTCTTTGAGGACTTCTTCCAGCAGTTTTAGGAACATTTTTGGGGACAATATGTCAATTTCTAACATATCATTTAATTTGGTTAGTCAATTCGTTGTTTCGGGTACTATTTTTAACTTCCAATTCTGTGCAAACAATATACGTGCCATCATAGTCATATAAAAACATTTTTTGTGGTTTTTTTCTATTTCAGGGCCCCACATGTTTAGTAAATAAAATTTGGGTTTTAAATTGTATTTTTTTCCCTAGAATCTTTTCTACAACACTATTTATATTCTTCCTTTTTTATTAATTTTATTTATTAAAAACAAATAGATATTACAAAAACAGATACATGTACATAGCAATACAATACAATACATACAATACAATACATTACAATACATACATAACATAAGCTTCCTTCTAAAGTCCCATAGTTTGTGATATATGGATGATTTCTACATTAATACATAAATCTTTTTGTTTTATTCTCTACTTTCTGTTTTACGTTCTCTATCCTTCTCATCTTTCTGTTATTTCACACAAATAATACTCTGATATATTTTCTATATATGCTTATCTTACAAAAGTAAATTCATAAATTTACCAAATAAAGTTAGGTGTAATTTTTTCCACCTTAATATAGTTTATTAATGGTTCCCAACATTTCTTTCTATTGTTCCAGTTTCTTCCTCTGATCAGGTAGGTAAGTTTATCCAATTCCATAAACTTCAGTAATTTCAATAGCCAATCTTCCCATGTAGGGTATTTTTTCCCTTTCCAATGGGATGCCCATATTATCCGAGCTGCTGAAATCGTATAAAACAGAAAGTACATCAAATTTATTTTCAATATAAGTGTCTGTTATCATGTTTAATAAAAAACATTTTGGTTTTAGTTCAGGGGTCGGCAATCTACGGCCCGCGGGCCAGATTCGGCCTTGTGAGGCCTTGGGACCAGCCCCAGCCCAGTCCTGCCAACGATTGCCGCCTGCCCACCCCGCCCCGGTTCCCGCCAATCCTGGCCTTTGTTCCGCCTCCGGGCCAGGCCCGCTCATGCGGCCATTGCTGTGGCCGCTAATGCGGCTGGCCGCCAACCCACCTCCTCCTCCTCTTCCTGGGCAGTGCCGCCCTCCTCCTCCTGGGCAGCGCTGCCTTCCTCCTCCTGGGCAGTGCCGCCTTCCTCCTCCTTGCCTGTGCTGCTGCCGCCGCCGCCGTGCCGCCCATGGCTGGGCTTTCCCGCCTGTGTGTGGGGCTAGGATGGAGGAGCTTGTCCCCTTTGGCCAGCCGGCCATTGGCCAGCTGGCCAAAGGGGATGGGCTCCTCTT
>NW_024804360.1:0-5494 GCF_019175285.1 Sceloporus undulatus
TAAACTGTAGTAATTAATTTCAAATTTTTTCAAGGTTTTGAGTTCATATTTTTTTAATTAAAAAAATCTTGATGATAATTAAAGAATATATTCTTTTAAATCACATTCATTAAAATGTCACTTTTTGCTAATGAGTTCCTTGAAACCCTTCAAATATATACCCCCTTTTTTCATTTTCTTTTGGATTTACAAGGAAAAAAATGTGATCCCTGGTGTCTGTAAAAATTACAGACTCTAGCCAGTCTTGAATTTAAGACATGACAAATATCAGCTGCAACTCTAATCTGGCTATGATTATCTAGGTCGGGTTAAAGAAAAGATCTGTAAGAGCTGGACAGAGCTGAAAAAAGTAGACAAAAAGAAAATCAACACATTTGAGAAGTGGTGCTAGAGAAGATTACTGAGAATGCTGTGGATAGCCAAAAAGACAAACAAATGGCTACTCAAACAGATCAAGCTTGAGCTCTCCCTGGAAGCCAAGATGATTAAATTGAGGCTGTTGCACTTTGACCACATCATGAGAAGGCATGGATCATTAGAATACACAGTAATGCTTGGCAAAGTAGAAGGTTGTAGAAAGAGACTAAGACCGTGCACCAAATGGATAGACTCAATTAGGAAAGTAATAGGCCTGAATCTACAAGACCTAAGCAGAGCAGTGGAAGATAGGGGTCTTGGAGATGTCTCAGGATCGCCATGAGTCAAGGTCAACTCGGGGGCAGCTAACAACATCAGTTACTTCCCTCAATCTAAACACTATACTCCTACTGATGCAGTCTACAAATGCATTTTTTTTAGCTGCCACACTGCATCGATTCATGTTCATAGAACCACAGAATCATACAGCTGGAAGAGACCACAAGGACCTAATTGGCTAGCCCCATTCACTTTTGTAGAGTTGTGTCACCTTCTCCTCCTGATGAATGTCCAGTGGACATTTATGCTAATGAGCATTCACATTTACATTTGGAGAGTTTCTGTTCTCAAAGAGGAGCCACCTGGAATGTAGGAGTTCAGTAAAGGAGAAGCAGTTTTCTTGAATGTAGCACTGCTCCATGCAAGAACTCACTTTGCATGAACATGACCAGGCGGCCATCAGAGAAAGGGATTGGAGGACAGTTCTTGTGGACAGTGCAGCTAACCCTTGTAGCCCCCAAGAAGCCTACTCATATTCACTGAATGAGCAAGTGGAGTGCTTAGCTCACTTTTGTTTTAGTGTTTTTCCCTGTGTAAACTAGGTAAAGTGTGACTTTTCAGGAGTAACTTTCCCAGTTTTTAGCCATTATATTGGTGTCACTATTGAGCAGTAATGGTGAACCTTTTAGGGACCGAGTGCCCAAACTAAAAGGCCTTCCAGCACTGGGTGTTATCCAGTGCTAGGAGCAGGACTTTCAGGGGTAATGGGACTTCTGGGGTGGGACCTATGCCTTCTGGAGGTGGGACTTCCACCCTCCAGGGGTGGGGCTTCTGGGGCAGGACTTCTTCCCTGCACACACTCCCAGGCCTCTAGCTGCCTCTCCTGAGGCAGCTTAAGGCCTAGGATGGCTGGGAAGGGGGAGGAACAGGCATGCTGTCAGGCAATATCAACCCACAGGTTTTTTCCAGACATAAAAGACAGATTCTAGACTCTCAAGCCAAAAAGAACAGTTTTTATTTACAGAGAAAAACCACAACAGGCATATCTGGTGACTTTTTTGTCAGGTCTAAAAGTGAAACACATAGATGACACTTTTATAGATGTATGTTAAAACTCCACCCCACAATCTGGTGTAACAATATACTGTATTTGGCTATATTTTCCTGTGTTTCGTTTTAGCTATGATGTAATGGCTAAATGTCTGGGAGTCCGGCATTCTGGCAAAAGACCTGAGAATAAGTTTCTTCCCACCACCCCTAGTCAAAACAACCTTGAACAAAATGCACCTGCAATTAGCTAGTTATATAAACACAATAACAATCTATGGTGCGGTACACATGGCGCTAAAGCGCCATGCTTCTGCCATGCTAGGTTTACGGGACTGCACAGCAACACACAGTCCCTAACCCTAGTACGTATGGACAGCGCGATAATGGCAGCACCCTGTGCACACAGACACCACCATTATGACATCACAGCCACACCATGTCCAAACAGCGCGGCGTGGGCGTGACACCATTGCGACACTGCAGGGCACTTGGGATGCCCTTTTAGCATCATGGGAAGGAGCTCTGTTTTGGAGCTCCTTTTGCACGTGCGCATCACTGGCACGGCCTTTACATGGCCACGTTAGTGATGCCAAGGAGCGAGGGGCCAGGTGGCCCATTCCTTCTCTTCGCCATGCCTGTTGGGGTGTCCAGGGATAGGAAGCCCCATGGACACCTCTTTCTAGGCCACGGAAAGCACCAGGTTGGGGCCACAGGGGCTGCTGGTGAGGCTGCCCTGCCCCCAACCTGGCATGGAAAGGAGCAGCTGGAGACCACCCTTTTCCCACGGTATGTACCATGCCAATATCTCCATCTATTAACCTCAATATACCACTATGTTAACAACATTGATATATGCTAAACCTAACAGTTGACCTAACCTAAGACTAGAGTGGCCATCCTTGATTACATGAACACACACAAAAAAGGGGGAGTCAGGTGGATGCTCAAGACAGGGAAAGACTGAAGATAGGCTAATATTTCCTCTCCAGCCATGCCCCCTCCAGCGAGATACAGTGTGTGTTGGCACACAATATTATTATATCATGTTTCTCTCTTCCTTTCCAGCAACCTCACCACATCCCTGCAGAGATGTGACACACATAGAGGAGACTGTACAGTGTGTTAGACTAAAAGGAGGAATTAACTCTTGAACACTGACAATGATCCACTTCTAAAGTGGACAAACTTTACTATACCAAAGCATTTCCAAAAATGAAATGGTCCGTACACTACCCACCAGCACTCGTCTGTCAAGACAGTTTCAAATAATGATAGTTCCATTGTGTATGAATTTGATTAAGATGCTTTGAGGTGATTTGATATTGTCCTTTCTTTCGATATTTTACCATTAACTGCATTTGCCTCTAACTATTAATTTCTCTTAATTACTTAAATTAACAAAGACCATGATTAACACTAGTTAATTATTTCAGAACCTAGTTTTTGAAATTGCTTTAAAGCATTTATGAGCTTTTAGTGTCATCTTTTTACATCAAATACTGCATTAAAATCAACCTTCGTGAGTGTGTAATAGTGTACAGTACCCATCAGTTCTAAGATTATTTAATGGTTTATTACCCATCTGAATGAGATATTCCAGGCATTACTTATTTAATGGCAATTGCCAGCTATTGCCAGGAATAAAATGAGCATGTTATTTATAATGGCAACTCTGGTTACATACTTTATTTAGACTTTTTTTAAAAATATGCAAGTAGAGAGGGTATTCTAACAACATATTGCAACCTCTACAATATGTAGCATGCATCAAGGTAAATAGATTTTCCAGGGAAACTTCTCTAAAACAGAAGCCATCTCCTTATTTGGAAATCATAGCTCTCAACTTTCATCTTTTCTTAACATTCAAAGGTTTGCATTTAATTTCAGTGTTAACACCTACAATAGGCCCATATCTAGCTATAAATAGCTAAAACATTTCCAGCAAAGAGGTTTTGTAAAATAGTAGGTAAAAGCACATACTACCTAGTAGCCATAAATTTATTTCTGCAAAATTCTAAAATAATTATCGGACAAAATTAATATCCTGATTAATTGTGAGTCAGTATATTTTTGGCTAAATACCCCAAAGGCACCAGATCCTGTGTGATCTTGGATGCTAAGCAAGGTCACCTCAGATTAGTACATAGGTGGGAGAGTATCAACAAATACCAGGTGATGTAGGCTATATTCCAGAAACTGGCAAGATCACCTCTGAGTATTCCTTACATAAATAAAATCCTATGAAATTCATGGGGTTAACATTAAGTCAATACGAGACTCAAAAGCATATACTCACACCCACTTGATTTCTGGCTAAGGATGTAAAGTTTTGCTAATTTCATTATTACAGTATCATTATTATACAAGTAATCTGAACAATTTTCTCCTCACTGCCACAAAATGCAAAGAATTCTACAGCAACCTTGAAAGATGTCCATCCAACCTCTGTTTAAAGTCTTCCAATGAAGACCACCACTTTCCAAGGCAGTCTGTTCCATTGTCAAATAGCCTCTTACTGTAAAAAGAAAAAGAAAAAAAGTTTTTCAAAATGTTATGTGTAATCTCTTTTCTTGTAATTTGAATCCACTGGTTTCTTACGCCAGAATCCAGCTCCCAGTCACCCCTCATATATTTATATCAAATTGATATCAAAAAGAATATTTGAACACCAGTAACTGTCCAGTTTTCCTCTATTTGTGGAACTGTGATGGACAGAACTTTGCTATTTACCCCCGCTGTATCAGTTTAACTGAAGACTGCCTTTGTTCAGTATTCTTCCTTTAAGGGCAACAGCATGTGTATGTGTGACATGATCCGTTGTCATCCGTATTATTTCACATTCTGTTTCAGATCAGAATACATACATTTATTTTGGCTCCTAGGAAAATGTTTTAATCTTCCTAAGTGCAGAATAAGATTTATTACAGAAAGTGGGTGTTTTCTTCCCTCTTTGTTGTTACAGTGAACATTACATTTTGATAATTGCATACATTATTCTTCCATGAATACTATTTATAGTAACCAAAACAGCTGGTTATGGATGATGATGATGATGATGATGATGATGACGACGATAGAAATACAAGAGCTGGCTCAGTGATGTTATAACACCCAATTTAATAGGTTCAGAAGATGACTGGCATGAATAATATTAGATATGTACTATTTTGGTGCAAGACCTGTGTAGAATTAAGCACCCACATATACCCCAGGCTTTGTTACTATGGATAAAAATAATGCAAGTGACTATCAAATCA
Source organism: Sceloporus undulatus (assembly GCF_019175285.1). Taxonomy (NCBI): domain Eukaryota; kingdom Metazoa; phylum Chordata; class Lepidosauria; order Squamata; family Phrynosomatidae; genus Sceloporus; species Sceloporus undulatus. The sequence continues at coordinate 4,944 of NW_024804360.1, forward strand.
TGTGCACATATGTATGAAGGCTTATCTAATATGTAATATCTTCCCAATTAATTTTAAACCCCGGTATTTGAATATTAATAAAATATTACAATTATATAATTAAAACAAATTTAATATCACAAAAAAAGTTATAAAGGGTATAAGATGAAAAAAAGGAAGTAGGTATTTAGCTTATTTGTTGCTCTGTAGTTCTCTGTCAATCAGTCGGCTCACCCACTCACTCTTTGTTCTCTCCTTCTCCAATGTTTTACTGTTATTTTTATTCTCTTTCTGTAAAAAATAAAGGTTAGTCACAACCCAGGCCACCAAACTCAATCTCACTTCTTTGTTCTCTGTTGCCTTTACTCAAATTTCCAATCTGTTTCAAACAACTCTATTCCAATCAATGTCTAGATCAGTCACTCCAATTCACTCCTTCACTTTCACTTGGTTTTTATTGTTTCCATTAACACCATCCCCTCAAAAGTCCCTATCACACTCAGTCCCAGTGCCTTTCTTTGTCTATGTCTTTACCTTTTACATTTAAACTTCTTTGTTCAAATTGCTATATA
>NW_024804361.1:0-5494 GCF_019175285.1 Sceloporus undulatus
AGAGGTTAGCCACCCCAGGCATCCTCTGCTCTTATGGCTAACCCACAACCTCCCTAACCCGGTAAAAGCTGCGCAACTGCGCAGTTGCACAGCAGTACTCCTTCAGTCCGTGGGCGGCACTCCCGGGAGGAGGCCGCCCGGCAGAAAGCGCATCTCTGGCGGCGGTGGTGGTCCGGCGAGGAGGCGAAGGGGGCGTGTCAGGAAGGTCCGGCTGCCCGGCTTTATACTCGCCGCTCTCACCTGGCGAGCTCCTCCCTGGCTTTCCCCAGGTGTTCCTTAAAGGCCCCACTCACTTGGCCGCCAAACGCCAAGGCCAGGAAGCAAACACAAAGAGTCCCACAGCGGTGCTCCTTCAGTCCGTGGGCAGCACTCCCTGGGCGGTGCGCAGTTGGAAAACCTTTTAGAGACCGAGTGCCCAAACTGCAACCCAAAACCCACTTATTTATCGCAAAGTGCCACATGTTGGGACGATGGTGCAAGTGCCCACAGAGAGGGCTCTGAGTGTCACCTCTGGAATGTGTGTCATAGGTTCGCCATGAAGAAAGGCGAGTAAACAATAAAATAATAATAATATCATCAGCATAAAGGATTATGAAGCTCTGGGTAGGAAGCTGAAAGAGATGGATGCTGAGGTTGTTATCTCTTCCCCCAGTTGAAAGGCATGGTCCAGGAAGGGAGAGGAAAATAGCAGATGTAAACAACTGGCTCTGTAGATGGTGTTGCCAAGAATGGTTTGGGTTTTTGGATCAGGGGGGACTACTGGCAAGGGATGGGTTGCACCTCATGCCAGTTGCCAACAGTCTCAAACATTTGATCAGGAGGGCTTTAAACTGAGTTATAGGAGGGAGGGAAACAGTATTTTGGAAGGCAGCGGTTCATCAAGCACTGGAGATAATAGTCAAACTGTTATTGAGGGAACAAGGACAAATAGTGCAGGGACCCAACAGTAAGAAACAGGAAAACTTACACAGGTAGCAAGTGGGTTGGAACTACGGTCTTTGATGTCTCTACACTAATGCACAGAGCATGGGAAACAAGCAAGATGAACTCAAACTGCTAGTACAGCAAAGCAAATATGATATAATAGGCCTCACTGAAACCTGGTGGGATGAGTCTCATGATTGGAATGTGGAAATAGAGGGGTATAACCTTTTCAAGAGAAATAGGCCAAACAGGAAAGGAGGAGGAATAGCCTTATATATCAGGGACATTTACACCAGTTAAGAGACCCAGGACATCAATCCTGGAAGCCAGGTAGAGAGTATCTGGATAAAAATTAAAAAGCAAGGAAACAACAAGGACGTTATTGTGGGAGTCTGCTACAGAGCCCCAAGTCAAACTGAGGAATTTGATGATGCCTTTCTAGAACACATGACCACACATTCAGAAAGGAGATATGTAGTAGTTACGGGTGACTTCAACTATCCTGATATTTGCTGGAAGTCAAACTCAACCAAAACTTCAAGGTCTGGTCTAGCAAATTCCTCACCTGCCTCAAAGACAATTTCATTGTCCAAAAGGTGGAAGAGGCAACAAGGGGGTCAGTTATTTTAGATTTAATCCTAACCAGCAGGGATCACCAAGTTCGAATCACTGCTTGGCCATGTAAAATCACTGGGTGACCTCAGTGGGATTGCTAGGGGGGGTGCGAGGGTGCAATGCAAAAAAGGTGATGCCACAGGAGAGAGGTGACAACCAATGAGGTCATTCTCCCATTGGAGAGGAGAGGGAGCATCCATGTCCCTGCTTGCTCATTGGGAAAAATATATGGACCAGGACAGAAGGATGAACGGAACATAATCTTGTTGATATTATTATTATTAACTTTTATTTATAAAGCTCTGTAAATTTACATAGCGCTGTACATACAATCTTTTAATTAGACAGTTCCCTGCCCTCAGGCTTACAATCTAAGAAGACACGACACAAAAGGACAGGAGAGTGGTGGTGGGGAATAGGACCAGGTCCAGCAGTTCTTCTCCACCTCCTAGGCCTGGACCAAGGCAGATGGACTGGAGGAATAGCTTGGCTTCTTAATGGATGGTTAAAAGGAGGCTTCCTGGGTCAGAGAGGGGCTCACCTCTGGGAATGCTTCTCTAAACAATATAGTCTTTAATTCAGTTTTGAAACTGGGCAGAGAAGTGATGAGGTGTGCATGTGGGGGAAGAAGGTTCCAGGAGTAAGGGACAGCAAGTGAGAAGGGACAAATTCGGGAGGGGGCAGTGGTAGTCCTACACTGTGACAGGAGACCTTGACTACCAGAGCGGAGGGTGCAAGTAAGAATGTAAGGAGAAAGAAGGTCAGATAAGTAAGCAGGGGCCAATCCATGGAGGGCTTTGAAAGTCAATAATAAAAGCTTGTACTGGATGCGGAAGGGGAAGGGGAGCCAATGAAGGGAGGATAAAAGAGGTGAAACATGGTCAAAGTGGCGAGCGGATGTGATAATACGGGCAGCTGAATACTGGACAGAGATTAAAGGATGGAGGTGTGAAAGAGGAAGCCCTGTCAGAAGGAGGTTACAATAATCTAGTCGCGAAACCACTAGGGAATGGACTAGAGTCTTGGTAGTAGAGGCTGAGAGGAATGGACGGATCTTGGCAATGTTGTAGAGAAAGAATCTACAGGCCTTGGCGGTGGCCTGGATCTGGGGAATACCTTGTGAAGGTAGGCCTATGCCATCAGGCCTCCCTAAAGGAACTGAGCCCTCCCCAGAAGACATCCAACTCCATCCTGGTCTCTGAGGGGAAGAGAGGGTGGGCCGATGCCATCAGGTCTATCCTTACAAAACAGAGCCCTCCCTCCAATCCATCTGCCTTGATCCAGGCCTCAGAGGGAGAGAAAAATGCTGGACCTGATCAACTCCCCACAACCATTCCCTTTTCCTTTTGTGTCGTGTCTTCTTAGATTGTAAGCCTGAGGGCAGGGAACCGTCTGATTAAAAGATTGTATGTTCAGTGCTGTGTAAATTTACAGCGCTATATAAATAAAGCTTAATAATAATAATAATAATAATAATAATAATAATAATAATAATTGTACGGCGGGCATGGCTGTTTCACCCAAAACAGCATGAGTTCATACTGCAATATTTTGCTACAGGTGTTATCAATTTGTTCTCAGAGAGTGAACAAAACTATCAGAATCATGTACAGTTGGCCCTCTGTATCCACAGATTCCCTATCCACAGATTACCAAAGCATCCATATCTTGAAAATATTCCCCCAAAAAAATAAATTCCAAAAAGCAAATGTTGGCGGGATACAGATGGGCAAAAAGGGGTGTGTTCATGACGTCATGAAGGTATAGCCTTCAGACGGCCCTTACCTGAATGCCGCCATGAACACGCCGCCCGCACGCCCCAAGCGGGAAGAAGCGGCATTAAAAAGGTGCTGCTTTTTTCCACTTCTTTTCTATATAGTGCGCAGCTGCGCAGCTGCATCTATAAGCTGCTGCACCGGTACGCCAGAATTGCTACGCCACTAATTTAAGTTGCCCATTTAAAAGCTCCATGTCTGCTGCGTCGCATAATGAGTCGGGGTCCTGAAACATGCGCAGTTTGCAGTCAGGCTTTAATTGCAGCGTCAGATGCCATGCAGGTGTGGAAGCTGCAGCATAGCTGCAGCGCATTTTAAGACTCGTAACCCTAACCCTAACCCTAACCCTAGAGCTGCATGTACGCATGTGCTGCTAGAATCGTGGAAAGTTTGGAATTTAAAGTGCACCCCTACACACATTTCTGTGCCATTTTCACCTAACAATAAAAAACACTAAAACTTTAAATATTTACATATGTACAAGGGAGGTGATGGGGGATGGCAGGGGACAGCGGTGGCAGCGACGACAGCTGTGGCTGTGCATTGCAGATTCAGCAAGAGCACAGGAAACAAAGGAGAGGAGGCATCCATGATGCTGGTGACACTGGCAAAGTGCAAGCGGACAAGGATGCCAACACCAGCTGATCACCAGCTGGCAGGAGACCACCATTGTTCTTGGGTAGGACGGGGGGAAAAGTTTAAAGGGGCCTGGGTGCTTTAAATGTGCACATATGCTTTCTGCCGTCGGTGCTGAGCGCTGCAGCTGTGCAGCTGCACATCCGCCAGCCGGCAAAAGAAAAAAAAGCCCCATTTTTGGCCGCCCGTGCAGAAGCTGCCTCTCTCTTTGCAGAGTCCTCTGAGGCAGCAGTATGGAAACTGCGGGTCAGAAACGGCCCCAGGTGAGGCATCTTCACTGCCCCCCACATGGAAGCCCCATACACCTGAGCCACGCCCCCGGGGCGGGCGGTCTGGAGGCTCCGTATTCAGCAGAATACACCTCCAAGACATCTTCCCCTGCCTGTCTGTATCCTGCCGTTGATTTTGCCATTTTATATAAGGGACATCATTTTACTGTGCCGTTGTATTTAATGGGACTTGTGTATCTACGGATTTTGGTATCCATGGGATGGGGGGGATGGGGGGGATTCCTGGAACCAAACTACAATGGATACCAATGGGCCCACTGTACTTTACAAGCTGAATTTATATGGGAACAATGGAAGTATTATCTGAATCCCCAGTAAAATTTCTTGCAAGTTACTAATTTGCAGAATGAGACAGGAGGAATAATACTGAAACCTTTTTATTAATACAGCCAGTACAGTCACAGAATAGTCATAGAATCATAGAGTTGGAAGAGACCACAGGGGCCATCCAGTCCAACCCCCTGCCATGCAGGAAATCACAATCAAAGCATCCCCGACAGATGGCCATCCAGCCTCTGCTTAAAGACCTCCAAGGAAGGAGACTCCACTACACTCCTACGGAATTTGTTTCACTGTCAAACAGCCCTTACTGTCAGGAAGTTCTTCCTAATGTTGAGGTAGAATCTCTTTTCCTGCAGCTTGGATCCATTGTTCCTGGTCCTGTTCTCTGGAGCAGCAGAAGACAAGCTTGTTCCCTCCTTGATGTGACTTCCTTTCAAATATTTAAACAGGGCTGTCGTATCACCTCTTGATCATCTCTTCTCCAAGCTGAACATCTCCAGCTCCCTAAGTCGTTCCTCATGGGGCAAGGTTTCCAGACCTTTCACCATTTTAGTCGCCCTCCTTTGGACACGCTCCAGTTTCTCAATGTCCTTTTTGAATTGTGGTGCAGAACTGAACACAATATTCCAGGTGGGGCCTGACCAGAGCAGAATACAGTGGCACTATTACTTTCCTTGATCTAGACACTATACTTTTATTGATGCAGCCTAAAATTGCATTGGCCTTTTTAGCTGCCGCCCCCATCCTATATCTGTGCATTTTATTTTTCCGCCCTAAGTGCAGTACCTTACATTTCTCTGTGTTAAATTTCATTTTGTTAGCTTTGGCCCAGCTTTCTAGTCTATTCAAATCATTTTGAATGTTTATCCTGTCCTCTGGAGTATTAGCTATTCCTCCTAATTTGGTGTCGTCTGCAAATTTGATAAGTATGCTCCCAATTCTGTCATCCAGGTCATTGATAAAGATGTTGAA
>NW_024804362.1:0-5493 GCF_019175285.1 Sceloporus undulatus
TGCAGCAAAAAATCAGCCTCTAATCAGGCTCTACAGGCTAATGGTCGTTCCAGCTCAGACATCAGAAGGGCTGTCAGGCCCAGGAAAACCCAGAGGAGTGGAGACAAGCAGCCATCCAAAGGGAAGGTATTTTTACCATACATCAATGTAACCCCCTTCTCTCTCCTCATTGTTTTTGTAAATCTGTGCTAGTTGGATAATTCTTACCTGTATTTAATAGTTCTTATATTTTGTAATTCTTGTATTTTTAATTTTATTGTTTATTGATTGTATTGTGCTTCTCACTGTTGTAACCCGCCTTGATCCCAGGAAAGGTGGGCTAAAAATAAAGTTTTTATTATTCATTATTTTATTTAAAGTATCACAGACAGAATAGGCAAAGTGGTGAGGAAGCATAACCTGCAAATGGTTTACAAACCGATGAAGAAAATCCAGCAAATGCCTCGCTCAACCAAGGACCAGAGAGACTCTCTCACATCCACAGGAGTTTACTGCATACCATGTAGCCCCGGACAAGTCTACATAGGGACCACCAAACGCAGTGTGCAAACAAGAATCAAGGAACATGAGAGGCACTGCAGACTGGGCCAGCCAGAAAAATCAGCAGTAGCAGAACATGCCACAAACCATCCTGGGCATAAAATACTGCTTGAAAACACTGAAATCCTGGACCATGCCAACCACTACCATGTCAGGATGCACAGGGAAGCCATTGAAATCCACAAACATCTGGATAATTTCACCCAGAAAGAAGAAACCCTTAAAGTGAACAAAATGTGGCTACCAGTCCTGAGGAATAGCAAAACAAGGACTCAGCAAATGCAAATGGAAAACCATTCAGAGTCAGGGGCTTTCCCAGCAGATAATGATCACCAATTAGCAGACATTAATCCTCTTTTGCATTAGCTTCCCAGCCTGAGGCCGGCCATCAGCACAGGACAATACACATGCAAATCACTCCTGCATTCCCAGGCTCACACAGTATATATGCACCCAACTTTTTCCAGGCAAAGCATGCTATGAAGATGCCAGCCACAGATGCTGGAGAAACGTCAGGAAGAAAATTTTCTAGAACATGGCCACATAGCCCGAAAAACCCATTATTATTATTATTATTATTATTATTATTATTATTATTATTATTGCTTCTGAGAAAGAGAAAGAAGGAAGATGGGGAATGCTGCTGCTACGTCCTCAGAGACGATGAACTGAAATACAGAGCAGAAGAAGAAGAAGCAGCAAAGCAGGAGGAGGAGCAAAAGAAGCAGAGGAGGAGGTGAGGGTCCCCCGCAGTGGGTGCCTTGTCCCTCTTCCTCCATCTGATGCTGTCTCCAACTCCAGTCCAGGAAGCTGAAGTCCTCACCATCTCCACTAACAGGTGCTCCACGAAACAAGTCATCATGAGTGTTCCCTTTCTCCCAGACCAGTCTCCTTGGGAGGGGCTCAGGGAACTCCCTTCAGAGCTCCAGGGCCCTTTTCCCAGTTAGTGGTCCAGTGCTTCCCTCCCAAGTCCAGGCCACACAGCTGAAGTGCTTCAGGCAGCAACCGTAGAGAACCCCCAACAGCCCCTGCAGCCACCACAGCATCATCAGCTCTTCCCCATTGGTGAGGCTAGGTGTTCAGAGCCCACTCTGGCAAGAGCCTGGAATGCAGGGCTGCGAGGATCTGGAAGTGGCAGTGCTGTGCTTCTCCTCAGCCTGCCTCCAGAGATGATCCAGGTGCTCCAGAGACAGAAGAGAAGGAGGAAGAGCAGGAGGAGGAATACTAACACCAGCATTATCACTAGTTTTATCCTGGCTCCGTTTCCCCTGGTGCTGGAGGACAACAGGGACTTACCTGATCTCCTGTTGTCCCTAATGGCAGTGGCACCATTAGAGACAATGGGACTTGGGGTCCCACAGTTTTTGGTATCTTCGGGGGGGGGGGCGTGAACGGATCATCCATGGATATGGATATCAAGTTCCCACTGTAGATTCATGATTCTTTAGGAAGTTGCCTTGGCTGGTGATTCTGTCAAAGTCCTGGCAGATCTCTGGAACTAGATCACAATGACCACAATTGCTTCTAAGCCTGAAACCATGACAGGGATAGGGTAGATGCCAAGCATTAAAAGCAGTTATATCCCATTAATCTCAATAGGTTATACATATGAGAAGGTATGCATAAAAAGCATTGCCTCTGTGGTCTCTGTTGTTGCCCCGTAGGAGCAGCAATAATAGTAACCTTCTTCCCCCGCGAGCAAGGGCCATCATTTCTTTAACCATCTTCAAAATGGAGTTGAAGACCATCCTGTTCAGAGAATCATTCCCAGGCATTGCGTGATTGTCACTTGCTATTTGATGTTCTTTTTTGTTGCCTGTTTTATTGAACCATTTCCTGTATTGCTATGTATTTTATATGTATTACCCTATTATTTCTTAGATTGTATGCCATAGGCAGGTTTACTCTTTTATATTTATTGTTTTTATGTACAGTGCTGTGCAAATCTACAGTGCTATATAAATAATAATAATAATAATAACAACAACAACAATAATAGTAATAACAATAATTATAAATTGAAGCAGATAATCAAACACATGCATATGGTTTACGTTCTTTTTCTGGCGCACTTGTGATCCCCAAGTGCGCCAATGGCACACTCATTATGTCCCAAGTGTGCCTCAATGTGTGGACGGTAAGTGTCCATCACGTCAAAATGTGTAGACAGGTCGCCGCCATTTTGACACCACCAGTACATACTAGGGTTAGGGAGCATCTGCATGGTGCGTGCTCCCTAACCCTAGTACCGCCACCGCCACACCACATTTTGCCTGTCTGTACCTCGCCTTAGTTAACTTTAAAAATGTATTCATTGGATTATTAATTTTAGTTTGAGCAATACTAATTGTTATCAAACAGTATTCTTGGCAGAAAAAGTAAATGTTAATGTGCTTCATCCACTCCAGATAAGCTTCCTGGATCAAGTAGTATATGTTTCTTATAAATCTTTTATACACTTTCTATCTAAGCACATATTTTAATTTAACCATATGACCATAACATCTGTTATCTGCTCTTACATTCTGGACCTTGATATCTCTTTCCTTTGTAATGTATCTCTGAGATGTGTTTTATAGTGAAGAAGTAGCATTAAAGTAAACAGCAGCTGTTGCTTAGTATTGGACTCCACGTCTTCTTTTGTCCAAAGCTGCAAATCTCCCTTTTATTCCTCACAGAACATAAGGATATTTCTATAATCAGATGTGTAAGGTAACTAAGCTATCTAAAGAGATGGCAAGGGCTTATAAATGTCTCACAACAAAACCTTGCACCAGTCTGTTTTTTCCTTTCTTTCATTTTATTTCATAAAGAAACACCACACAAAGGAAAGTAAAATTTGGACATTTCAAAAACTAGTGCATTAGCACTATGGGGAGTTTTTTTGTGGCACAATCATTCACTCAACAACTAGGCTTGGAAAGCCAGCATTATCTTCACATCTGTTTAAATGGGCAAGAACACCTCTTGCGCCAAATAAATACTTGCATGAACTAAAGGGAAAGGACACATCAGAGAGCTATTCTTATGTTTAAGGAACTAAGATTTAGGCTTAGTTCCTCAACTGAGAAAAATTTTTAGTCCATAAAATCCTAGGACGATTCACCTTCACACTGACATGAAAGCCAGACCTTGTGATGCAACAGGTTGGAAGTAAGGCAACTAGCAACTCTGTTGTCCCAACAAAATTGCACAGCTAGTGTACCTATTAAACTCAGAAGGAGAAGACACTTTTAAAATAAGTCTGAGTGCCATGGAGAGAGGGAGGAATATTTTTGTTCATCACAGTTCATCTTAAAATCCAGCAGCCAGATTGGGCAAAGTAGATTCATTCAGCTTTGAATGGGGTGTGAGGAGGATGTGTCTACACTGGGGGTATGACAGTTTCACAGCTTCATACTCCTGTATTATTTTTCTATGAACTTTTGTCTAAAAACAATTAAGAACCTATTAATTCTTATTTGTCTTAAAAAAGGGTGACCCTTAAATTAAAAAGAATGGAATACATGATTTTTCCATAGAAACAACATAGTAGCCTATTTATTTATCACACAACAAACATGTACTGTTGTACTATAAACATTTAAACACTGTACCTTTACAAAAACCAACATTTTTTTTCATTTCTTATTACTTAAGATGAACCGTAGTTACAGTTTGTCCTTGTGTTTGCAAACTTCATACATTAGTCTAAAATATGGCAGTCAGACTGGTCACTTCAAGTTTTGACCATATAACACCAGTCCTGAAATACCTTCATTGGTTAATGATTAGCTTCTGGGTTCAATACGAGGTGTTGGTTATTACCTATAAAGCCCTACATGGCTTGGGCCCAAATTACTTAAGGGAACGCCTCTCCCTACATAATCCGCCCTGCACTCTCAGGATATCAGGGAAAGATCTGCTGGAATTATACTCAACTAGACTAGTCTCAACTTCTCAAAGAGCTTTCACAGTAGTGGCTCCTAAATTGTGGAACAGCCTCCTGGAAGAGATCTGTCTTATTACCTCCTTGGAGGCTTTTAAGAAGGCAGTTAAGATGGATCTCTTCCGGTGAGCCTACCCTCCCAATCTACTATAAGAAATAGTGGTCCATCCCTCTGTTTAGGATTAGAACACTCTATCCCACCATCATTTTGATTGTATTGTTTACATTGTTTTAACTGTTAAATGCTATATATCTTACTGATGTACTTTTTATTGTATATATATATACTGGGTTGTAATCCTGCCTCAATCCACCTGGGAGAGGCGGGAAAATATAAATAAAATTTATTTATTATTATTTTTTATTCATATAGCTCTTCCACCACTTTAATAGCTCTTTCTGAACATTGATTACTTCTTGATATTTCTATAATGGATAGCTCCTCTTTCCATCATTTGACAACTATTTGCATATTTTAGCTGATTTTCTTTTTGACTCACCTGTGGATGGATGCTACTAGATTGGTTGCAATTTTACTTTTGCTGTATTTCCTAGGCACTTTTGAAGTATTCTCATCATCAGTTCCATATTCAGATTCTTCTGACTCAGTTTCAGATCCATTAGCAGTAACTTCAAGATCATAAGATGTTGATGGTAGTGATAGATCTTGAGGTTTTTGTCTCTTTGATAGGTGGATTGTATCTTTGCTTGCTTGCAATTTTACTTGTTAAGTACCCAACTGCTCCCTTGCTTTCCATTTGAAGAAGGTACTTTTTTTTGTCTTTACTGGATAACCATTCCCCTTCTATTTTTGTAATATCAAAAACTTTATACAGGGCATCATATATTCCCCTCTTAACATATTCATCATAAATCTTTAGCCTTGACAAGCTTTGATTGTATCACCTGATCTGACACACGTGGGAAATTTAATGTGTTTTCCCATAATTTAGTAATTTCCTTAGACATTTCCATTACTTGCTCCTTTCTATCTTTAATTTCTCCTCCAAGACATTGGTATCTCC
>NW_024804363.1:0-5488 GCF_019175285.1 Sceloporus undulatus
TGATTCCTATTTCCATCTGATCCAGCCAGGGCTTTTCCTACAGACTTGATAATGGAATCCTTAAAAGTATATGGTTTCTTCCAATCTTTTTGAGGCCTGTCCACACTTCTCCCCTTTGGAATGAGCTCTCCGTATGCGTCTTTTTTTGAAGGGGAAAGAAATCGGTTTATAAATGGTTGAAGGCTATCAAAGGGATCAAAGCACACGGCGCCCGCCTTCCGATACCTCGTTCCTTCCCATATCGTGTCTTGCTCTGACTTTGGTCTACTCTATCCATCCTTTCCCATGTATAGCTGGTCTTTTAAGCAAAATAAAAAAGGAGAAAAAAAATTTACCGACATCCAAACCATCCGTAGTACCGTCTGTATGCAAAACAAAACCGAGAAAAGACGAAAAAAATAACAATATACAAGCAAACCTTGTGCTGTGGTGTAGTTTTTAGATGTTTGTAAATCAGGAAAACCAGGAAAACAACAACAAAACAACAACAAAAACCCAACAATCATGACTTCAATTGTGGTCTCCAGTTTGTTTCATTTTGTATTAAAAATAAAATAAAATAAATGAATTAAAAAAAATAATAATAATTAAAAACCAGAAGCCAAGAATGATGAGATACTGAGACAGGTTTTAAATGTCATGTTGAGAAAAAGTATGTTTGTATGTATGGAGGGGGGAGGAGGGAGAATCTTTTATAAAGGGGTTGCAAATACGGATGGCGACAGCGATGAAGATTTAAACATTTTAAAGGAAGGTTTGTGTTGCGCACTTTGGTCCGCGCGGATTAGAGAGAAATGTTGTTGCGCCCGGCTTCGGCCGCACGCAAGACTCTTTCTCCCTTCCGCCTCTGGTATTATGAACTCATAGTCGATAAAAATCAATGTAAAAATGAAAAAATAAAATAAAAGAGTTTGAAAAAAATATATATATTAGAACCGTTTTGGATCGCAATGCGCTCTTTCATAAACAGGAATAAGGGGCTGGTGATAGAAGAGGGGTTCACTATGACTGGTTGCACCCTGGATCTCCTTGCCAAGTCCCTTTATTTGTTCAACTTGTATGGGGAAGATATCATAAGAAAAGCAGGCTTAGACTCAGAAGAAAAAGGAGTGAAGATAGGAGGAAGGACATCGACCATCTAAGACAGGGGTCAGCAACCTACGGCCCGCAGGCCAGATCCGGCCTGGCGAGGCCTTGGGACCGGCCCCAGCCTGGTCCTGCCGCCAATTGCTGCCCCGCCGCAGCTTCCGTGCCGCTCTGGGTGCCATTTTGAGTTCGGCCCTCCAGTTGTCTGAGGGACAGCAACCCAGCCCCCAGCTCAAAAAGGTTGCCTACCCCTGATCTAAGATATGCAGACAATACCATAACACTAGTAGAAAACATCCCAGGCTTGGAAAAATTACTAAGGAAGGTCAAAGATGGAAAGTGCAAAGGCAGGTTTAATGCTGGACATAAAGAAAAATGAAAGTACATAAATTCAGCCTAGAATTCAAAGATATAGCTGCGTTAGTCTGTAGGATCAGTACGTAGAGAGATCTTGCAGCACATTTGAGACTCACTGAAAGAAAGAAATTGGCAGCATGATCTTTCATAGACTTAAGTGTACATCCTCAGATGCATAAATTCAACCTAGAGAATGAGGAAACTGAAATAAAGAGCTTCCATACTTTTGAACAAATATTGATCAGAATGGGGACTGAGTTGATCAGTTCAGCGACTGCAAGAAAAACAGAATACTTGGAATGAAAAAGACAGCTATGAAAGAGATAAGATCTTAAAGAGTCAAGATGTACAACTGAGCACAAAAAGTTAGATCATTCAAGCCATTGCATTCCCCATCACCATGTTTATTTGTTTATTACTTATTTTATTTATTTCATTTATATGCCACCACCATTAATACATTATTATGATTATGATTATAATTCAGTGAGCCCTTGTTATCTGCTGGGGTTTGGTTCCAGGATCCCCCCATCGATACCAAAATCTGTGGATGCTCAAGTCCCCTTAAATACAATGGGGTATTATTATTATCATTATTATTATGGGACCTTGATATCCGCTGAGGTTTGGTTCCTCCGTGGATCCCCAAATCCCTGCGTGCCCAAGTCCCATTAAATACAGTGGCATGGTAAAATGTTATCCCTTATACAAAATGGCAAAATCAAGGTTTGCTATTTGGAATTTATGTTTTTAAATAATATTTCCGAGCTGTGGATGCTTGAATCCGTGGATAAAAAAATCTGTGGATAAGGAGGGATGATTGTACTTAGCCAGCCTGCTTATCTAAATGTAAAGTTGTGATGCAGCAAGACAACAAAAAAGGAGATTCCCTCTTGTTTAAAAGAGTGGTGGCTTGGACCTTACAATGAATTGCCAGAACTGAGTAGGTGGCTAATACTAGGTGAATGTCCTCCTGTTTCCATAAACCATCCTGATCTGGAGAGTAAGGTATGAGCAGAGATAGGGGAAAGCGACTGAATTCTGGACGAGAATTTCATAAACACAAATGGTTGAAATCAGGAGAGCGGCAAAATTAAATTTGCCATTAAGCAGGAAAAAGCAGCCAAGCAAAGGGCATCAGAGAAAAATACCTTGAAGGGTTGTTATCTAACAGAAATAATTGGTCCTTCCCCCCAAAAATAGATGTTTTTGCGTTTTAATAAAGATTCTAGCATTACAAGAAGAGCTGCAACTTTCTTAATGCCATTAACTAAAGCAAATTATGATCAAGCATTCCCCAAAGTCTGAAGTTTTCTTGCTTTTTGCCTTTATTTTGTACGTCTTGACATTTAATTCATCCTTACTGATGAATTTAGCGAGATTAGAAACGGTATTTGTAACTCCCTATTATATATATTTTAGATTTTAACTGTTTGGTATTTGTACAAACTCTTTTATTTTATATTGTGACAAACTAGGGGTTAAATGCCATTAAAACTGAACTGGAAAACAAAGATAAATATTCAGATCCATTCGCAAGAAACCCAACAGCAGAACGGAAGAGAAAGAAACAAAAATGGCAAAAACAGCCACAAAAATGTACACATACACATGGATCCCTTTAGGAAAAAAAGCAAACAGAACTCCATATTATGTACCTTATATATATTTTTATATTATAACTGTTATATGATATTCGTACAAACTTTCGTTTTATACTGCGACAAACTAGGGGCTATAAGCCATTTAAACCAAACTGGAAAACAAAATAGGAATTCGAGGCAGAACCATTTTAAAGAAACCGAACAGCAGAACGGAAGAGAAAGAGAAATAAGAACGGCAAAAAGCAGCCGACGCTACCCAAAAACACACATACATATATATGTAGATCCTCTTTTAGAGAGAAAGCAAACAAAATTAAGGCACGGGCAAACGTAATAAAGTGAGATTAGAAATGGATAATTTATTCCTGCAAGGCAGGTACGGGTACGGCTTTAGAGACGGATCCAGCAGCACCCGTAAAGGGTCTACATGGGTCCCGTTCGCTCCACTTTGCCCGACATTTGCGGGTCATCCTTGGACCCTCCAAGGCACTCAGGGGCCTGGATGATTTTGGGGTTCTTCTCCCATTGCTGGGGGGTCTTGGCTTGGATGGAGAGGGCATGGACGGGTCCGGTCAGCTCTTCCTGGAGGATGTCGTTGACCAGCCGGTGCCGGTGGATGAGCGAGAGGCCCTCGAAACGGCGGCTGGCCACCACCACGCGGAAGTGCGTCTCCGAACCCCGGGGGACGGCGTGCATGTGGCTGTCGTTGATGACCTCCAAGTGGACTGGCTCCAAGGCTCGCTGGAGTTTGGCGCGGATCTCCATCTCCACAGGCTTCTTCTCCATGGCAGGTGAGGAAAAGACGCGGGCAGCGAAGGACGGGCGGAGAAGGCTACGGCGGAGCGCCAGCAGGCTGGACGAAATCATTGGGGATTGAGCGGCAAGAACTGAAAGGTGGGAGGCAAACTATTATTACTGTTATTATAGAATTTGCACAGTGCTTTACCTAGCAAAAATCAAAATGAAACAAGAATAAAACCTGCCAAACAGCGTGCAGCCTACACAATTTAAAACATCTCCAAAACAATGCAGCAAGCGCACAATCAAAACATAACCATCAAATGGCACATCGTCACTCGCTTGATATTATGAAGAAGACGGAGCCAACTTGTTTTCGGCTGCTCCGGAGACAGAAGGGTTTTTGTTTTGCAGCGTGACGATGGTCCAAAACACACTGCCGAAATAACCCGATTTGAGTCCGCTTTATCTGCCCCGGCTCAGTGCTAGGGAGTCCTGGGAATTGTAGTTTATTGTGGCACCAGAATTGTGTCTGGCAGAGAAGGCTCAGAACTGTACATAGCTCAGCCTTGCCAGTTAAAGTGAGGTCAAACTGGATTATTTCTGCAGTGTGGATGCAGCCTCATCAGACGCAAACCAATTTCCAAGAGGACCCACCTAAACGCCAGGAAGAGCCTCCTTGTATTTTTCCTTTGGTTTAGGAAACATGTTAACTATTTCTTCTTCTCGCAACAACCCTCCAAATAAAATAGGGACCTTTGGGTCACCTGAATGGATGTATTATTATTATTATTGTCATCCCCAAAACAAAAACCAGACATTTTTCATGATTTCAGGCAAAGAATTCAGGAGTATCCAGTACCTTCATGGCAGAGAACAAGGTAAAATCTGGGTGACGGGACCCCAGTTCGAATTTCGGAGATGTTCAGATTATGAACAAATAATCTCCCCAGTTGCAATTGGTAACATATGTCCTCTGAGCAAGTGCAGAGTACTTTTCCTTCACCACCCTTGGAAGGCAATACACAGCAATTGTGTCACTGGTTGTGTCTATTTGTGTGTTGTTGGAATGCAATGTCCATCATCCCCCAAAGGGCTGAACAGGAGGGAACTGTAGTGAAACAACACCTGGGGGCCCCTATAATTCAAGGCTTCTTCTTCCTCCCTCTGAGCATGTAGAGAGTGTAAAGACTTCACTGTAGATACACACACAGCCAGAGCTTGCAGAAAACACCTTTTTGGACTATGACACCCAGCATCCCTTACTCTGGCTTGGAAAGACTCTGGGCAAAACATTAAAAATTAAATTAAAAAGTTACTTTTCCCCCTTTCCATCCTGCAAGGCATCCCTCTCTCTTTCCTCTCCTGCAAGGCTGGCCAAAGGGTTTCAAGGGGCATCAGGGGAGGATGGGTGGCACAGTTGGTTGTGCCCATTGCATTGGCAATCCAGTCTTAGGGATATGGCTTCCACTTTGAACTGCAATTTACAAAGGAACAGATGCAATGCAATGGACCAAATGGCTTTGGGGATGGAGGAAAAGCTTTCCTGCAGCCATGATCTGGGCATGCAAAAATGCAAAACCCTTTTTGCATGCAAGGTAAAAAAGAAACCTGAGCAAGCATGCAAACCTTGCAAGCCCCCAAAATCCCTGCCACCTCACCTGTCCTTCCAGGTAAACCCTTTACCAACCTGCCTTCCCTTT
>NW_024804364.1:0-5488 GCF_019175285.1 Sceloporus undulatus
TTAGCATGGAAACTGAAAAAGGGAAAGGAGAAACGAATCTTTTCAAGGGTTAAAGAAGGGGACTAGATTCATTCCAACCAAAAACATATGAAAAAAATGTTTATATAAATATTTCACAAACCTACACAAAGAAGAATATATTTCCCAGGAGAGGATACATTTTGGGACAGACAAGATATAGTTAAGATTGACGAAGAACAGAGAATCGAACTTAATAATACAATAACGGCTTCTGAGGTGATAGAAGCAATCAGTAAAACCAAGACTTCCAAAGCGCCAGGGCCGAATGCCTAAGCGCGATGTATTACAAGAGCTTACAGAAAGTGCTACTTAAACCCCTAGTAGAAATCATGAATAGACTCTCACAAAGAAGAATGCCTGGTTCTTGGAAGATAGATGATATTGTACTGATTCCTAAAGAAAGTAAGGAGGTGATGGAGGTCAAACATTTCAGACCCATTTCTCTCCTTAACAACGATTATATAATCTTCGCAATGGTCTTAGCAGAAAGATTTTTAAAAACACTACAAAATATCATAAACAGAGACCAAAGGGGCTTCCTCCCAAAAAGGCACCTTAGAAACAACACGAGGAATTTACTAGATATTATAGACTTCTATGAGAAGAAAATAGATTAAAAAGCAGCTATGATTTTTCTTGAGGCCAAAAAGGCGTTCGATGAAGTTAATTGGAACTTCATGCTGGAAACCTTAAGAAAAATGGTTCTAGGAGATAAGTTTATCAGCTGGATAGATGCAGTCTATAGAAAACAAACAAAGAGACTTATTATTAATGGGGAAAAGCGAAGGTGTTACCTGTAATGAGAGATACCCCTCTCACCTTTGTTATTTATGGCCACTTTAGAGACTCTGAGTCCTAGCATTAAAGAAGATAAGAAGACCAATGGCCTGGATATAAAACAGGAAGAGTATAAACTTAAACTATACGCGGACGATGTGGTGATATACTTACCCAACCCAATAGAAAGTGTTAATTCCCTGCTTTATAAATTAAAGGAATATGGATAGCATTCAGGTTTCTGGATTAACAGGGATAAGACAAACATTTTACCCATGAATATAACAAAAGAACGATCAGGAAAATCTACAAGAGGTGACTGGCTTTAAAGTAGAAGAAAAGGTCAAATATCTAGGTGTTCACCTCTAAAACCAAGAGCTTTTTAAAAACAACTACAAGAAAATATGGGGTGATATCAAACAAGATCTCAATAGATGGGCTAAACGCAACCTGTCCCTATTGGATAGGATCACAGCAGTTAAAATGAACGTACTGCCTAAATTACTATTTTCATTTCAGACTATACCTATCCTTCTTAATGACAAACCATTTTTAGAACGGCAGAAGGACCTGCAAAAATCCATCTGGGCAGGAAAAAACCTAGAATCAGATTTAAATCTCTAATAGATGATAACACGCAAAGAGAGGGTTTGGGTTTACCATCTTTACAAATCTACTTTTATGCAGCTAGTCTACAATGGCTTAGAGAACGGATTACTCTAAGAAACAGAAAACTTTTACAATCAGAAGGAGTGGATAATTGCTTTGGTTGGCATGCATAAATGTTTTACAACAAGGAGAAAGCCAACAAAGAATTTCTGAACCACTTTGTCAGAAGAACATTGTTTAGGGCCTGGCAGAAATGTAAAAACCATATTAATAGGAAGATCCCATTATGGGTCTCTAGCAATGAGGCATTTTATCAAAGAGAAGAGATTGCGAAAGGAAGATGGGTAACGTATAAGGGATTACTAAGAGAAGATGAATTAGGTGACCTTATTATGACATCCCCTGAACGATGGAAATCACAAGGTCTCAGGTACCAGCAGCATATTTATAGACAACCTTCTGAAAAGTTAAGATTAGACAAGAAGACAGAAGGCCTATCTGAGTTAGAGTCAGAAACAGAATCAGAAAAGATATTACTGGGAAATGGAGATAAGATTATTTCCAAGTTATATAAAGAACTGCTTAAATTAGACACAGAATCAGAGACTATTAAAGACTGTATGGCAAAATGGGAGAAGGACTGCGGGGAAAACATTTTACTAGAGGAATGGGAGGGAAATTGGCCAAAAAGGCTCAAACATATGTTCACTATGGATCTGAAGGAACAATATTTTAAGATGCCGTTCAGGTGGTACCTGACCCCCAGAAGACCAGGCCACATGTATAAGGACACAAGTGACAGACGCTGGAAATGTGGGAAGGAAGAGGGTCCATGAGACACATCTGGTGCAAATGCTGGAAGGCCACACAATTCTGGGGGAAATACAGACAGCTATGGCAGAAATCCTTCAAATAAAAATATTAAAACATCCTAAGATATTCCTACTTGGGAAACTTAGTAAAGAAATGGAAAATGAATTTGGAAGGATTTTGTTTTATTGGATCTCTGTGCCAGACTGATATACGCGAGAAGATGGAAAGAGGCAGAGATACCGGGGATTTCAGATTGGGAAGAGGAACCTTACGATTTAATGGAGAATGATAAACTTACTTGTCTGATCAGATCTGGTTCACTAGATAAATTCAGGGAGGATTGGTATCCGGTGCAGGATTATTTGGAACAACAAACTTGTGAAAGGAACTAAAGAAATACTACGCAGTTACTGGTCGAGCGAGTAAATAGAAGAGGTACTTAAGATTACAGAGATAACTGATAAGCGTTAAAGTTATCTGCGTAGATATTAGAGGATACTGTTGAAAGCATTAGACGTTTATTTATTTTTTAAATTTTGTTTTATTTTTTTTTATACTTAAGTATACTTAAGATCTCAAAATAATGAAGAGGGCAGGAAAACGGCTAGAATCCCGCTGGCAGAAATATTGACTCATACCTGATAAGATGCAGCTAAGAAGTCCTTCTACTCTGCATCTATTGCGTCTGCAAAGTCATGTCCAGCAGAGCTATTCAGGGTGGTAAGGGACTTGACTTAAATGCCCTCCTTTATTAGAACTCTTTATTGGAACCTACAAAATCCTGCTGTGATGCTTTTAATAATCTCTCAGATAAGAGCCGATTTGGATGCTGGCCTCATGACAGAGGCGACAGGAGAGGTATCCAGAGCCTCCGCCTATACTGTTCTTCTCTATCAATTTGAGTCAGTTAGTACAGAGGATGTGGACAAGCTCCTTGGGAGTATGAAAAAGGCGACTTGCTCTCTCAATCCTTGCCTGTCTTGGCTGGCCGTCCAGGGGGAGATACCATCAAGATGCTGCTAAAAACACAACTAATGCATCTTTGAGGGAAGGCTTTCTTCCATCTTGCCTCAAAGAGGCAGTGATTAAACCACTTCTAAAAACGCCTTCCCTTGACCCCCTGGACAGAAACAATTAAAGGCCAGTTTCACTCTTACCATTCTTAGGCAAGGTAATCAAGAGGGCAGATGCCATTCAACTCCAAGCAGTCTTCGAAGAAATGGATTTTCTAAGTCCATTTCAAACCGGATTTAAGGCAGGTTACGGAGTTGCGATGGCCATGGTCGCCTTAGTCGATGATCTCCGTCTGGGCATCAAAAGCTCTTTGAAAAGGGGAAGTGGGACCCTGCTGGTGCTCTTGGACCTCTCAGTGGCTTTCAATACCATTGACCACGGTATCCTTCTGGAACGCCTGGGAGAGTTGGGAATTGGGGGCACTGCTTTCCAGTGGTTCAGGTCCTACATCTCAGGAAAATTCCAGATGCTGTCCCTTGGGGACAGTTGTTCGTCCAAGAGGGAGCTCAAGTCGGGCGTCCCTCAAGGCGCGACTCTGTCCCCAATGCTATTCAACATTTACATGAAGCTGCTAGGTGAGATCATCTGGAGATATGGGATGGGGAGCAGAAGACCTTGAAACAGTAGTACATGTGCTGATCACCTCTCAGCTCAACTTCTGTAACACACTCTATTATTATTATTATTATTATTATTATTATTATTATTATTTATACCCCGCCTTTCCATATGATCAAGGCGGCTTACAACAGAGTCTCAGAATACAAAGCAAAACAATGCATAGGAAAAAACAATGCAATACCATACAATGCCAATAATATAAAAATACAGTACATAATACATAATACAAAACAGAAAAAAACCAGTATAATACAAAGCAGAAAAACCAGTATAATACAAAGCAGAAAAACAATCCCCTGACAATAAAAGCTACACCCCCCCTGTCAAATTCCCTCCCTCCAAAAAGACCGCAACAGCGGCGCCAGGCAAATTGTCCTTGGCGCTCCTCCCCGATGGTATAGGGGTAAAGGAGAGTCCTTTTGGCCGCAGCCCAGATGGAAGCAGGCGGGCGGGCGGTGTCCTCTTCGGGGAGGCCGGCGAGCCGGCTTATGAGGGGCTGCTCTCACCTGGCCCCTTCCCTTCCAAAGACACCGCCGCGGCGGCAAACAAAGAGTCCTCACCAGGGCTGGTGCCAGGTGGAAAAGGCAGCGGCGTCCTCTGGGGCAGCAGAGAGTCCCTTGGGCCGCAGCCCAGATGGAAGCGGGTGGGCGGGTGGGCGGCATCCTCTTCGGGGAGGCCGGCGAACCGGCTTATGAGGGGCCGCTCTCACCTGGCCCCTCCCCTTCTAAAGACGCCGCCGTGGCGGCAAACAAAGAGTCCTCACCAGGGCCGCTGCCAGGTGGAAAAGGCAGCGGCGTCCTCCGGGGCAGCAGGGAGTCCCTTGGGCCGCAGCCCAGATGGAAGCGGGCGGGCGGGCGGCGTCCTCCACTCTACATGGGGCTACCCCTGTGCCAAGTTTGGAAACTGCCAGGTGAGATCCGTCCTATTAACACCTTGGAAGCCTTTAAGAAGGCTATTAAGATGGATCTCTTTCCAGACTAGATTAGATCTATTGACTTGCTTACCCTTGCCATCGTTACTGTTATGGAAATTGTTATCTATCGTTCCTGCTCTCCCCTCTCACCTTCAGAAAACCATTCATTTCTTGCCCCCAAAAACCTTTTTACTGTATTGTGTTTGGAATGTTTTAAATTTTCTTGCTGTTTAATAGCTTTTTAAGGGTTGATTAATTTTTTTATAATTGGGAGAAGGGTTGTTATTTTATTGCTGTAATCTGCTTTGATTCCTTTGAGAAAAGGTGCAATAATAATAATAATAACAACAACATCTGTTCGTGGGGGTCAAAAGCCCTTTCAGTATGGGGGGGGGTGTTTCTGGGGCTGTGGGTCTCTCTGTTGGTCCTCCTCTGCAGGGTTGTTGTGAAGGAAAAGGTAAGTATTAGAGGGGGGTGCCCAATCCGGATCCTGTGGGCCTCTAAGCCTAGTTCCCAGGTTGCCAGGGGATTGCCAGAGCTTTAAGGTCCCTCTGTCTCCCTCCTCTGATTTTTTGGTCTTGATTTTGGCTCTTCTCTCCTCCCAGAGCCTCCTCCCCCCAGGACTCCAGCAAACCCCCCCCCCCCCACTCCAAGGCCATCCCCCTCCCCCCGCGGCCCCCCCCCCCCGCCCTCTCTTCTCATAATAACCCCCCAAGAACA
>NW_024804365.1:0-273 GCF_019175285.1 Sceloporus undulatus
TCCTCCTCCTCCTCCTCCTCCTCCTCAGGCTTTTCCTCTAAGCCTTCCTCCTCCTCCTCCTCCTCCTCCTCAGGCCCTTCCTCTAGGCTGTTCTCCTCCTCCTCTTCCTCCTAAGGCCCTTCCTCTTCCTTCTTCTTCTCCTCCTCCTCCTCCTCAGGCCCTTCCTTTAGGCCGTTCTCCTTCTCCTCTTCCTCCTCAGGCCCTTCCTCTAAGCCTTCCTCTTCCTCTTCCTCTTCCTCCTCCTCAGGCCCTTCCTCTAAGCCTTCCTCCTCC
>NW_024804365.1:373-5487 GCF_019175285.1 Sceloporus undulatus
TCCTCCTCCTCCTCCTCAGGCCCTTCCTCTAAGCCGCCCTCCTCCTCCTCCTCAGGCCCTTCCTCTAAGCTTTCCTCCTCCTCTTCCTCAGGCCCTTCCTCTAAGCTTTCATCCTCCTCTTCCTCCTCAGGCCCTTCCTCTAAGCCTTCCTCCTCCTCTTCCTCAGGCCCTTCCTCTAAGCCTTCCTCCTCCTCTTTCTCAGGCTCTTCCTCTAAGCCAGTGGTTCCCAACCTTCCTAATGTCACGACCCTTTAATACCTCATGTTGTGGGGACCCAAACCTATGAAATTATTTTCATTGCTACTTCATAACTGTAATTAAATAGGTGTTTTCCTCTGGCCCTAGGCGACCCCCATGAAAGAATCATTCGACCCCCAAAGGGGTCCCGACCCACAGGTTAGGAACCACTGCTGCTCCTCCTCTTCCTCAGGCCCTTCAATTCCTTTCTGGGGACCCCAAAGCAACACTGTCACAGGAGTCTCTTTGTAGGTTTTGTCGAAGGTTTACCATTGCCATCCTTTGAGGCTGAGAGATTATGACTTGGGGGCTGGGGGTGTGCTGCGTGCCTTGAACTCGTGTCTAGTGACCCTATTCACAGGGTTTCCTTGCCTTCAGGTTTGCCTTCCACTTTACCCTTTGTCTTCCTCTGAGGCTGAGAGAGTGTCTACTGCCCAAGGTTCCACCGCAGTGGGTTTCATGGCCCAGAATGAATGGCATTTCCATCATGTAAATGCGTGTGTGTGTTTGTTTTGCATCTTCCAGCTGGCCATTGGTTTTCCTCTGAGGCTGAGAGAGTGTGACTTACCCAAGGTCACCCATTTTATATAATGGGACTTGAGCACCCATGGATTTTGCTATCCAAACCAAATCCCAGGAGATACCAAGGGCCCATTTGTTTTCCCATCTTTTTTGCAAAGAGCAAAGCCATTCCTTGCCTGATCTTTGCATGTTCAAGAGCAGTGTTGGGCAAATGCTAAGAGCTGCCTTGTGAGGTTAGGAAGAGGGTCCTGGAAAATAGTCCTCTTCCTCTGGACCCACAGACTCAGAAAGACATGCCCCCTCCCATTCATTGGCACCCCTTCCTTTGGGGCTGCTCTGGGGCCAGGAGGGTTTCTAAGGAGAGACTGGAAAAGTCAGCCTTTGAGGCATTCTGGTCCTTAAAGGTTAATTACTCCAGGCTTTTCTGAGAGGGCAATATTTGGGATTTGGGCAGATCTAGCTGCAGGGCTCTCTCAGATCGATACCCCTTTGGTTGCCATGGCTCCATTCAAGGGAATTCGGGGGTTTGCAGTTTCGGGAAAAGGAACAGGTCGCATCACCCTGATCTGGAATCCCAAAATATTCAAATATTGTCCAAATGGGAAGCTGAGACAGTGGCACCTTTGCTTCCTGAGAGTTCAATGAAAACAGACTTTGTTTCAAGCAAACTGTGGGAGCCTCACTGTTCTCTATGGGGAGAAGGAGGGCATCACTGGTGGGGTGAGGGCAACCATAGTCCCATCAGAGGGCAACTGTTGGAGAAGAACCTTCTAGAAGATGGCAGCTGAGAGAGGAAGGTGGCCGGAGGGAGAGCAAGGCCTGGGCCTAGGATAGGCTTCTCTCTCAGACAGGAGCCAGGTTTGGGGCATCTTTGGCTTACATGATGATGGCTGGCATTTTGGAGCTGGCCCTTGGAGTCTATTCCTGGAGGACCAGCTCTCCTGCATGTTTTTGCTCTTTAATGTCCTTTGCCTGATAATAAAACTTTACCTTCAGTACTTTGCCTCTTTCTTCCTTCCTTTTCCTGGCCTTTGTGCTCTTGCCTTAACTCTTCTAGTGCATTGGGTTCTGTAGCAGAAGGTTTGGACCAAGCCTAGGACTGCAGTCCTGGTGCCATTTTCTGGGAGTTGAATCCCAGTGAACTCTGGTTGAGAAATAATGATGAAGGGGATCCTGATTGTCATGATGATAATAATAATAATACGTCTCTTCCCTTCAAACCACAAAGCCTTGTGGAAGCTCAAAGCCTAACAGAGGTCCCAGTCACACAGCAGAAATAACCCATTTTGAGATTGCTTTAACTGCCTTTGCTCAATGCTAGAGAATCCCAGGGATTGTTGTTTATTGTGGCCCCAGAGCTCTCTGACAGAGAAAACTACAGATCCCAGAATTCCCTAGCATTGAGCCAGAGCAGTTAAAGCAGTCCCAAACTGGATTATGCATTCAGTGTGTTGTTAGGCTATGAATTTTCACAAGGCTCTGTGGTTTTGTGGACAAGACATTATTATTATTATTATTATTATTACCCCTCCCCATAAAGGTACACAACTAAGATTACACATTTAAAAAATATAATTAAAACATATGAAAATAGACATTAAAATAGAATTAAAAAGAATTAAACAAATGTAGCTCTCCCTCTGGAAGTGGAAACAAAAAGACTTGGGAGGGACATGAAATGAGAAGAAGGGAAATTTTGAGGGGAATCTCTTCTCCTGGAGTTTGCACCCATTGCTCCATCTGCCGGTCTCCTCCGCTGGGAGGATGGGAGAGTGTGGAATTCTGGGAGATGCTGGCAGTTGGCTTGGAGCCTGAATAGAGTTCTAGAAGGCTGGTGGGTTTGACCTTTGGCTGGTTAGGGAAAAGAGCTCCTTCTGGATTTCCTTGGCAGGAAGGGAAGGTAGGGGCCTCAATGGGAACCCCCAAATTTGGTTCCTATGTGAGAATGATGACTGAGGGCAAACAGCTCCCATTTTGGAGTCAATGATGGGGGGCAGGAGGGTCTTCTTTGGGGGCTGGAAGCAAAGAAGGCCTCCTTCTCCTCCTCTTTACTGCCCAAAAAGGTAGTAAGGCTCCTAGGGCTACCAGGCCTCCTTCCCCCCCTTGGGAGTCTCCATGGGACCATGAGATTTCAGAGGGAGAATTAAAGGGAGGGTGTGTGCGTGTTTACGTGGGAATATAAATTTGCTTCTTTTCAGGAAAAAGACTATCTCTGGTGTTGAATCTCTTTGCACACTCCTCACCGAAGGCTGAAACCTGGAGGAAGGTGCTCTGACTCTGTTTCCTTTATTGCAAACAGTTGGTTTTCTTTCAACTGGGATGGACATTCTGTAGCCCACCAGATGTTGACAGACTGCAGCTCTCATCAGCCCCTTGGACAGCATAATAAATAAAAAAGCACGCTGGGAATTGTAGTACCCTGACACCTGAATTCCCATCCCTAGTTTAGGACTAAACCTTGCGTGTAATCCCAGCTAGAGGGGTTTTGTTTTTCTGTTGAAGAAAGAAGGGACACAAGAGAAGACCCTTTTCCTGTTCCTTGTTCTATTCAGTTGGCTTCAGTCTACAGCAGGCCTGTGGTAAAGGCCAAAATTTTAAAGGCTGAACTTATTTGGGCCGCAGATAGGTTTTTAATGGCTTGCTTTCCAACTTTTCACTTGAGGGGCGAGTGTTCACCCTTCCTCTGCCGCCACTGACCAGCTCCTTTCCAGGAGAAAGCTGATGGCAAAGGAGCCTTGAGGGGCAAGCATTGAGGTCCATCGTGTAAATGCAGACTGAAAGAAGTTGGAAGCATGAGCTTTTGTAGATTTGATCTTACTTCCTCAGATGCATGAATGTTCAGCTAGTCTCAAAGGTGCTATAAGATGGGCAGAGGTGCCTTCAGCAATGCTCCCCCCTGGCTTCCTAGTCCCACATAGCTGCTGCTTGGACTAAGGCCCTAATCACATGTAAGACTGAAGCTCAAATCCAGAGCCCATTCGAACTGAAGTGGAAGTAAAGTCACTTCGAATCCAAGACAATTCACATGATGAACTATCACACGTGAAGAATGAAATTGTGGTGATTCCTGAGTCAAAATGGAGTGAGTGCACATTGTATTGCCACACCAGTGCATACCATGTGGATTCAGCGATTCAAATCGGCACCCTTGCGCATGCTCAGTGGAGTCTGAATGCATTGTGAACCTTTGCACTTCCAGGCCACTTCCCCTGGTTCCACTTTCATGTCAATGCTAGCCTCACATGAATGACAGCTTTACGTTTCCTCCTCCCTTCTATTTTTCCCATCCCTGGCAGCCAAATTCAAAGGGGTCCTCCATGTCAGAGCCCCCATCCATTTCAGCCACATCTACATCTATCCTCCTGTCATTCTCATCTATTTAATCTACATCTCTCCTTCCCTTTGTAACAGTTGCCTACTCTTAGGTTGCATCCACACTGGGGAGATAATCCGGTTTAATGCCACCTTAACTGTCCTGGTTCAGTGCTATGGAATTCTGGGAACTGTAGTGTCCTGAGACATTGAGCCGCCTCTGCCAGAGAGCTCTGGTGCCTCAGCAAACTAATAACTTATTAGTTTGCAGTCTTCCCATGGAAACAGCCGCTTCCTCTTCCTCTCCAGCAAGTTTCCTGTCCATGTTAAAACGTGAACACATTCATTCCCCAGTAGCTCTCTGATCTTTCCCCAGCAGCATCGGAAACAATCACATTTCCCCTCGGCAGCAATGGAAGTACGGGGAACACCGGAAACAAATGGGGCAAAATTGCAGCCTTGGAGGTTGGGGGGGGGAGCACCAGAGCAGAAGCAAAGTTGCATTCTACACCAGACCAATTTAGAATGAAATCGAAGCAAACTTGAATGTGAATCCAGTGAATTCACTTTTTAGCCAATTCACCAAAATGAGGAGTCAGTTTGGATTCATTGTGGAAACACTGCAGAAGCACTACGGAAGGAGCTCCCATAGAAAGAAACCATGTGCGATAAAACACTCACATTATAACGTGAATCCACATCGTTGGACCTGCAGTCCCCCCCCCCCCCCCTCTGAGCTGCAAAAAACCCCGTATGATAAACGCCTGTGTCTGTTAATAAGCTTTATCATTTACCTTGACAGGTAACGGCAAAACTGCAAATCTAACCCATGGACGACTCAGTATAAGCCCTGGGTTTCTCCCATGTATACTCTATCTTGACGAGACACACATTTCCTCTCTCTTTCACACACATACATATCTACATGTATATATATACATACCCTGAGGGAAGAACAAATAAACAGCATCCTCCTTGGCAATTAGGATTGTTTCCACTATATCATTCTCTCGAGGAACAGCCTTATGTGGGCTAAAGGTTTT
>NW_024804366.1:0-4201 GCF_019175285.1 Sceloporus undulatus
GTTAAGCAGGAACTTATCTCACATCCACTTCTTTTAATGTGACCTGGGCGGGTTACAAACCGCCAAAAAATACGTATTGAATACGTATTAGGGTTAGGAAGGGGCGGTGCTTCCGCACCCCCCTAACCCTAATACGTAGTCAATACGTAAAAGATGGCGGCGCCCTTTCTACATGGGCGCCGCCATCTTTGCGTATTGGACGCACAGCGTCCAGACGCGTCGCGGCGCCTATGACGTCGCGAGTCCGCGCCAGGCGCCTCGCGACGTCATAGACGCGCCGCAAGAAGAAGCTCCGAAATGGAGCTTCTTTTTTGCTCCGCGCGGGAGCCGCGCGGTTTGGCTGCTGCGGCTCCCGCGCGGAGCAAATGGCGGCGGCGGGGGAGCGCCGCAAAGCGGCGGTTTGTACCCCGCCCTGGAAACATGGAACTTGAAATCAATGGAACCATGTGCCTAATTTTGTCTGTATTGTGCCCATTTCCCTCAAGATGCCAACTGTTTCCACATTAAATATCAATTATTTATTATGAAGAATCTATTCAGAATCAATGGTTATTTTAACCCTATTACTGTATCTATTGGCAATGCTTTTTTTAGAACAACAACAAAATCAGTTTTACTATGATCTTGCTCAGGGGTAGGCAACCTGCGGCCCGCGGGCCGGATGTGGCCCGGCAAGGCCTTGGGACCAGCCCCAGCCCAGTCCTGCCGCCGATTGCCGCCGGGGCCTTTGGGGGGCGATTGTCTGTAGAAGCCTCAGAAACATGCATTTATCTTAACATTTTTTAAAAAATCAGCAAATTTTTTCACGTGTCCTCCATTTTTTGTTTAAAAAGTGCCCTCCATTTGAAAATTTTGTCCTACATTTGTCGTGGTTTATTTATTTATTTATTTATTTTAAAATTATTTAATTATTTATTTTTTGGCTTTGGCCCCCCAGTTGTCTGAGGGACAGCTACCCGGCCCCCGGCTCAAAAGGGTTGCCTACCCCTGATCTTGCTCAATGTAAACTGGCAAAGTACTATGGATGTATCTGGTAGGAGTCTTTCTTAAGATTTTAGGCATAGCATGTATTCAAGTCATTTTTTGCTTGTTGGTTTTAGGCACGGCCACTCTCTCCCTGCATCATTTAATCTGTAGTTAGTTTGAATTTGTTCATCCTAGGTTTTGTAGCCTGCAGTGCTCTCGCTGAGAGTCAGGGTAAGACTAGGGCTACTGCCACATTACAGAAATAATGCAGTTTGTTACTGCATGGTTCCATGCTATGGCATCCTGGGATCTGCAATTTGTTGTGGCACCAGAGCTCTCTGAAAGAGAAGGCTAAATATCTCACCAAGGTATATATCCTGGGATTCCATAGGATTCAACCATGGCAGTTAAAGCAGGAATAATGTGGAGTGCAACTTTAAGCTGGTTACACACTGGCAGTTGGGACATTCGCAGGACATCCCATTTTAAAAAAGGGGCGTCTCTTCTAGACGCCCCTGAGTCTAATACGGACTGTGTCCGTACAATATGGCGCCGGCCCTTCTACATGGCCGGCGCCATATTGACGTATCGAACGCTGAGCGTCCAAACGTCGCGCGGCGCTAATGACGTCACGAATGCGCCCTTGGCGCTTCGCGACGTCATCAGTGCGCTGCGGAAAGAAGCTCCATTTTGGAGCTTCTTTTTTGCTCCGCGCGGGAGCCGCGCGGTATGGCGGCTGCGGCTCCCGCGCTGAGCAGGCGGTGGCGGCAGACCGCCTCAAAGCGGCGGTCTATAACCTGCCTTAGTTTCCCAGGGTGTTAACCCTTTTTAACAGAAAACAAAAATATGCACTTCTGAAAGTTAAACTTGTTAGAGTTCAGCTTTCATCAGCAGAACAACAAAAGTGTGGGTCAGAGTATTATTTTAAGTCTGTCTTCCTAAAGAATAAATACTTACTCCAAAATAATAATAATAATAATAATAATAATGGCTTTAATATATAATTACATAACAAAAATGAAATCACAATCTAGGTAAATATAGTTATATATTTAGCAGAAAGACTGAGAGAAATATGTAAGACTAGTAGTCAGGCTAGAGACACATACTAACTGTAAGATTAAGAATTTAGAATCTTGAGCTAGAGGGGCCATTCAGACTACCTTTTGTATCGAATTGTAACCCAGATTAAAAATTGGAAGTTCCCATTGGCACCAGTTTAAACACATCAGAATTAGAGTCTTTCACACCCGATCCAGGGCAAATCCCCTTTAGAGCAGTTTTTCCAAAAGTGGATTATTTCTCATGTCTTTTAGGAAAACCTGTTTCTTCCCTGGTTCCGGCATATGTGAACTTGTCCCTGGTCATGATCGGGTCGGGTTCAGGGGAGGGATTTAGGTCAGAGGGAGGGCAGAGGGCAGAACATGCCTCTCCTCTCGAAGGCAGCTTTCTCTCTCTCTCTCTCTCTTTTTTATAATGTTATTTTTGACAGACTATGGGAATAGTTCTACAGGCTGATACATATTGATAGAATGTGTCTGCTTCTGCTACATTTCCCTTTCATTTCCTTGCTGCTGGCACAGCACCTCACTTTGCAAGTGGCATTTTATAAAAATAATTTTGTGTGTGTGTGTGTGTGACAGAATATGCGAATGCTTGTGTTTCCTTTTAAATTTGGCAAATTGATACAGTGTGTGAATGCTTTTGCTACATATGTATATGTGTATGTAAGGCATTCCAGGGTGGGAATCAGAGGGAAAGCAAAGAAAGAGGATGCAGAGATGACATTCTGAAGTGAGGTATTATTATTATTATTATTATTGTGACAGATTAAGCGCATGCTTTGGGCTGGAAGGGAAGGGAAGAGGATGGCATGGAGGGGGAGGCAAGGGCTTCGGAGGTGGCACTGGGCTTGAAGGGAAGAGGTTTCAAAGAGGAGGAAATGCTGGGCTGGAAGCGAAGGGGAAGCTAGAGGCTGGCATTCAGAGGGAAGGCTGTGGAGACCCATGACTTTGGGGGAGTCACACACTCGCAGCCTCAGAGGAAAGGCAATGGCAAATCTCCTCGGAAGCAATCTTGCTAAGAAAACCCCAGGAGGGGGTCATTTTAGGGTTGCCATAATCAGTAATGACCCAAACTTTTGACAAGGTTTCCCATGACATTCTTGCAAACAAGCTTGTAAAATGTGGGCTAGACAAAGTAACTGTTACATGGATTTGTAACTGGTTGACCGGCCGAACCCAAAGGGTTCTCAACAATGGCTCCTTTTCATCCTGGAGAGAAGTGACCAGTGGGGTTCCACAGGGCTCTGTCCTGGGCCCAGTGTTATTCAACATCTTTATCAATGACCTGGATGACAGAATTGGGAGCATACTTATCAAATTTGCAGATGACACCAAATTAGGAGGAATAGTAATACTCCAGAGGACAGGATCAAAATTCAAAATGAACTGAATAGACTTGAAAGCTGGGCCAAAGCTAACAAAATGAAACTCAACAGAAAGAAATGTAAGGTACTGCACTTAGGGCAGAAAAATAAAATGCATGGATATAGGATGGGGGTTACCTGGCTGAATGAGACAACATGTGAAAGGAATCTTGGAGTCCAAGTAGACCACAAGTTGAACATGAGTGAACAGTGCGATGCGGCAGCTAAAAAGGCCAATGCGATTTTAGGCTGCATCAATAAGAGTATAGTGTCTAAGATCAAGAGAAGTAATAGCGCCACTGTATTCTGCTTTGGTCAGGCCCCACCTGGAATATTGTGTCCAGTTCTGGGCCCCACGATTTAAAAAGGACATTGAGAAACTGGAGCGTGTCCAGAGGAGGGTGACTAAAATGGTGAAAGGTCTGGAAACCATGCCCTATGAGGAACGCCTTAGGGAGCTGGGGAAGTTTAGCCTGGAGAAGAGAAGGTTGAGAGGTGATATGATAGCCCTGTTTAAATATTTGAAGGGGTGTCATATTGAGGAGGAAACAAGCTTGTTTTCTGCTGCTCCAGAGAACAGGACCCAGAACAATGGATCCAAGTTCCAGGAAAAGAGATTCCACCTCAACATTAGGAGGAACTTCCTGACAGTAAGGGCTGTTCGACAGTGGAACACACTCCCTTGGAGTGTAGTGGAGTCTCCTTCTTTGAAAGTCTTTAAGCAGAGGCTGGGTGGCCATCTGTCAGGGATGCTTTGATTTGGATTTCCTGCATGGCAGGGGGTTGGAAGAGACCACAAGGGCCATC
>NW_024804366.1:4301-5486 GCF_019175285.1 Sceloporus undulatus
GAGTGTAGTGGAGTCTCCTTCTTTGAAAGTCTTTAAGCAGAGGCTGGGTGGCCATCTGTCAGGGATGCTTTGATTTGGATTTCCTGCATGGCAGGGGGTTGGACTGGATGGCCATTGTGGTCTCTTCCAACCCTATGATTCTATGATTCTATGAAATACACACAACACACACACACACACCTGGAGGTTTTTAAATTTGACAAGTTGACAAAATATGCACACACTGCTGCCCTTTTTTTAAAAAAAAAGGAGGGGGGAAAGCACCCATTTGGTTGGCCAATGGCTGTAGGATATGTCACCTTTGACAAAAGCAGAAGTGAATTTGATTGAGAACAGGGGAGGCTCCATTTTAAAGCGGTACTGCAAATGTGAACTTCAGAGGGGCAAATTGCATCAATCAAGGTAAAGGGTAGTACGAACTTGTTTCTGAGCAGATTCGGTATGGGAGCAACTGGATCTGCCCAGTTCTATCCAGAGTAAATGGGTTAGTTAGAATGAAGCCAGAGACAGTTTAAGGAGAGAGGAACCTAAATCGAAAAGCCTATCTATGGCGGGTTACAGACCGCCTGTTTGGGGCGGGCTGCACCCGCCCCTTTCCCCGGTGTATCGGGGCCTCAGTGGCTAGACCGGCAGCTGCTGAGGCCCCGATCCACCGCTTTCCAGGCTGCGGGGAAGCGGCAAAAGGCCACTTCCCCGTAGCCTGAAAAGGGGTGTCCCTGGGGCTTCAAGCCCCAAGGACACCCCGGCGGCGGGGAGGAGGAGGAGAAAGGGGCCGCTTGGCCCCTTTCTCATTTGGTCCGCTGGGCGCAGCTGTGTGAAGGCTGTGCCCAGCGGACCAAACCAGGAAGGAGCTCTGAAACGGAGCTCCTTCCTGCTCCACGCTAAGGGCGCACTAAGAGGTGGCACGGTCGTGACGTCCTCATGGCGGTGGCCATGTGGAACAGCCGCTGCCATTTTGTGCGCGCGGAGTGTGTACTAGGGTTAGGGGTGTGTGGAAGCACCGCCCCTTTCTAACCCTAGTACGCACTCCGTGCGTACTTTCCTTCCCGTTTGTAACGGGCCTATATAATGCAAGGAAAGAGAATGCATAAGTTTCTTCCAACATTAAACTGCACTAATTCTGCAGTCAGATCCAGCCTCAGACCCTGGAAACCATGCTTCTAATTCCCACACAACCATGGAAAC
>NW_024804367.1:0-5485 GCF_019175285.1 Sceloporus undulatus
TGGTGGTGCTGCTCCTCCCCCGCCCTCGCAGAAACGCCGCCGCCGCCCCACTCAAGTTCGTGAAAACTCAAACTCTAGGTTCAGTATGGTATGTGTTATCCAAACAGTAGATAAAGTTTTCTTACTTCCACAGTAAATTTATGTTGACCTTTGGACAAGGCAGCTAATTATTGGTCAGGACCATATTTCTGGCTGATCAAGACCTGCAGGACTAGCTGGGGTGGTTGAAACCATTTCCTTATACTTTGAATCAGAATTTTAAAACCATTGCACCATAAGCTAAGGTTCCTGTCATAGAGGAGACTGCATAGCAGTTATTGTAGTGGTTGGAGACCTGGAAAGAAAGGAAGAACTACAGGAATCTATTTACTTGTTTACTACTTATCCGGAAAGGGAAAAGTTTATTGACAGTATTGAGACTTTCCATTTCTTTTTGTTTTGATTCGATCTGATCTGCATATTTATGCTTTTGCATCCACACTCTTTCTTGAAATATCCTGGAAGGAACATATCATTTTGGATAATAGTGGGTTAATTTAAACTGACCTGGGTAATGTGAATAAGAAATCCTTGTCAGTGCTGGGAGTTCCTTGGGAATATTTCAGGATGGAGAATTTCTACTTTTTCCAGTCCGTCTGGATGGACCCTTAGTTACTTAACCAATTTATAGCCCACCTTTCTCCTGGGACAGGACTCAAGGTGGTTTATAATATGGATTAAAACAAAGTACAGATAAAAAAAATCCTAATAAATAATCAATTCTGTTTTAAAAATCCACTAATTTAACACAAATTAAAATGGAATGGAATGGAAATGAAAACAGAGTAAAGGTGATAAAAGTACAGCCCACCTGGTTAAAAGACCTTTTTGCCACTTTACCAAATTTACCAAATTAGAGCTAAAGGCATTTGCCAATTTACCAGTTTACCAAATTACAGCCTGCTGTTGCAAAGAAAATAGGGAGAGGGGCTGACTGATAATGCATCCACACTGTAGAAATAAAGCACTTTGGCATCAGTTTTGTTGCTCCATTCAGTGGAATCCTGGAATTTGTAGGTCTTTAGCCTTCTCTGCCAGAGTGCTGGTACCTCACAAAACTACAAATTCCAGAATTCTGTAGGAGGGAGCCATGGGAGTTAAAGTGGTGTCAAACTGCATTATTTATAGATGCACCCTGCGTATCCTGTGGGAGGGAATTCCACAGCCTGGGTGTAGCCACCAAGAAAGCCCTTTCATGTGCCCTCACCAAATATGCCTGTAATTATAGGGAGACTGAGAAAAAGCCTTCCCTAGAATTTCTTAAAGCTTGGACAGGCTCATATAGAGAGATCAGGTCTTTTTGAAAGTCTGGACTTAAGCTGAATTGATCTTTATAGGTTTAACCAGCACTTTGCATTATTGTTCGAAGGAAGGAAGGAAGGAAGGAAGGAAGGTAGGTATCTTGCCCCACTAGTGCCACCTTTTCCACAGCAGCGGTCACAACAACACCAGCATTATTGTACTGGTAGATTAGAAAGTGTTCTTCCTGTGACAGATAAGATGGCTGCATAAACTGCCATGCTGAGCAACCACATTTGTTCTTCTTGTCCCTGGCCCCCTGAATACCAAGCTGCATCCCTCTAACACACACATAGTAAATCCCCTATATTCATATTCTGTACTAAGGAATTACAAATGATAACATGAGACACCTTGCATATTTTAATAGAAAAACAAGGCCTACATTTAGAAAAACAGCAGCATCCTAATGTACACCTCTTCAACAAACCTACATCATAGCATTGTTATAAAAATAGTATGAGAGAATCCCAACTACTTTTTTTTTTTTTTGAAAGAATCCCATTTACTCTTCTGCTCTTTGAGGCAGACAAGGAATATATTGGATAAATATGTAATTTAAAATACAGTTGGCCTATGTTCATATTCTGCACTAAGGAATTACAAATGATAACATCATGAGACACCTTGCATATTTTAATAGAAAAACAAGGCTTACATTTAGCAAAACAACAATAACAGCAGCATCCTAATGTACACCTCTTCAACAAACCTACCTCATAGGGTTGTTATAAAAATTGTATGAGAGAATCCCAGCTATTTTTTTTAAAGAATCCCATCTACTCTTCTGCTCTTTGAGGCAGACCTGGAATATTGTGTCCAGTTCTGGGCACCACAATTGAAAAAGGACATTGAGAAACTGGAGCGTGTCCAAAGGAGGGTGACTAAAATGGTGAAGGGTCTGGAAACCATGCCCTATGGGGAACGACTTAGGGATCTGGGGATGTTTAGCCTGGAGAAGAGAAGGTTAAGAGGTGATATGATAGCCCTGTTTAAATATTTGAAGGGATGTCATGTTGAGCAGGGAGCAAACTTGTTTTCTGCTGCTTCAGAGACTAGAACGCGGAACAATGGATGCAAACTATAGGAAAAAAGATTCCACCTCAACATTAGGAGGAACTTCCTGACAGTAAGGGCTGTTTGACAGTGGAACAAACTCCCTCGGAGTGTAGTGGAGTCTCCTTCCTTAGAGGTCTTTAAACAGAGGCTGGATGGCCATCTTTCAGGGATGCTTTGATTGTGATTTCCTGCATGGCAGGGGGTTGGACTGGATGGCCCTTGCAGTCTCTTCCAATTCTCTGATTCTGTATTGGATAAATATGTAATTTAAAATACAGTGGGCCACATCCACAGATTCAACCACCCACAGCTTGAAAATATTTTTTAATATTAAAAAACCAGTTCCAAAAAGCAAGTCTTGATTTTGCCATTTTATATAAGGGACACTATTTTACTATGCCTTTGTCATTAATGGAACTTGGGCATCCATGGATTTTGCTATCAATAGGAGATCATGGAGCCAAACCCTGGCAGATAATAAGGGCCCACTGCATGAAAACACTCCCAATTAAACAAGAGCAGTTGATCCTGTAATAGTTAAAATGCTGAGCTAATGATTACTGAATTTACCTTTACCAGGTGTGATCTGAGGTGATCTGTATCAGATGTTCTTTCTTTGATTCTCACACACAAAAAGATGATCAGAGTTACATCACTGAGCTGTGTATTGATGGCACCCCCACTGCCAAAACATTTGAAGGTCAATTAAGTAAGTCTGTCTCACATGTATATAACTCACTCAGCATTTCACTACTCATCTCTGACCTTACTGGCACCACAGCAATTTCCTCTTGTTAAATTATGCCACACTGTTGTAAATCAATGTGGCCTTTGTTGGGGTTGAACTTGACATGACGACAGTATACCGATAGTGCCAAATCCCTAACAGCAGTCTGGTAGAACATGGGGTGATCCAAAGTGCAGCATGGGCAGGAATTGGTGGAGATGTGAACTTTACCCCTACATTGTCTCTTCACTTGAAACCACTGCTGGTAGCTGTTTGTTTGTTTTCCCTGGTAGGAGTGGTAGAGTTTCAGGTAACAGAGTTTTAGCTTGTTAAATCCATAACATTGGCATGGGACAGACTGGCGGCCTGCTGGTGCTTGTTTTTCTGCCAGAGGGAAGCTGCAGCCGCCAAATTGCACAGATTCCCACTGGCAGAAAAAGAACCCACGAAAAGTGGGTTCTTCTCAAGCTACGGTGGTGGCATAACAGTGGTGCACTTGTTACGTAAGGACTGTGTGGTGCCATGCGGATGCCGCACGTAACAGTGGTGGTGCCTGTCATTGTTACACCCTTGTCACATGCTAGGTTTGAAGGAGGTGAGGGTGCGCCACCCCAAGGCAACCCTAGCACGTGATGAGGGCATCACGAACAGTCCATCTGTTCTGGGACATTAAAAGAAGCAGAAGACAAGCAACTGATTGGGGGGGTGGGGGGGGGGGCAGGAGGAATGCATTGGTGATCTCATCATTTGATGAAAGGACTGGCTTTGGACTAGAAGAGTAAAAGTGTTTCTCTTCAGCTGAGAAGCTAGATTTGTAATGGAGAGGAAAAACACAATGCAATTGAATCCATTCCCACCATTCCTGACCTCTTGATGTGAACTCCTGGCCTTTGAAAGTATTGTGGCAATTGGATACTCAATAAGCCCTGGATTCTCTTGCTTTGTGAGGCTATTGAACTCATCACTAAGACCCACACTAATAAAAGCTTTAGAAGTGTGACAAAAGGAGGGCGACTAAAATGATGAAGGGTCTGGAAACCATGCCCTATGAGGAATGATTTAGGGAGCTGGGGATGTTTAGCCTGGAGAAGAGAAGGTTAAGAGGTGATATGATAGCCCTGTTTAAATACTTGAAGGGATGTCATATTGAGGAGGGAACAGGCTTATTTTCTGCTGCTCCAGAGACTAGAACACGGAACAATGGATGCAAACTGCAGGAAAATAGATTCCACCTCAACATTAGGAGGAACTTCCTGACAGTAAGGGCTGTTTGACAATGGAACAAGCTCTCTTGGAGTGTAGTGGAGTCTACTTCCTTAGAGGTCTTTAAACAGAGGCTGGATGGCCATCTGTCGGGGATACTTTGATTGAGATTTCCTTCATGGCAGGGGGTTGGACTGGATAGCCCTTGCGGTCTCTTCCAACTCTATGATTCTATCCTAGACTTGCAGGATGTTTTATGTGGGCATCGCAAGACTTGTGCAACTCTGTATATCATACTGTCCTTGAACAACATCCAGAAAAATACAGTGGAGTGTGTAATGGCATTTACAGAAATGTAAAGTCACAACAAAATTCCAGCCAAAGAGTTAGAAACGGACTTCCCTTCGGCTTCCTTGCAGCCCCAGATCTCTCTCTTCGGAGGGAGGTCTGGAGCTGGAAGGGCTGCGAGCGAGCTCAGGAGTGGCACGCCGCCGTCCTGGGCTCTTTCATGGCCCTTCCAGCCCCAGATCTCTCTCTTCGGAGGGAGGTCTCGGGCTGGAAGGGCCGCAAGCGAGCCCAGAACCCAGCACGCCGCCGGGAGAAGGCTGGGAGAAGGAGCCAGATGCACACGCCTCTGGCCCCTTCCGTCCAGTGCCATTTTCTGCCTTCCCGCTGTCTCCAAGAGACAGTAGGAGGTCCGAAAATGGCAGGGAGAAGGAGCAACGGGCACACGCGTGCCTGTTTTTCCTTCCCCTGGTCCCCGTGCCCAGCAAAACAGCCCGGAGTGACATTTCCGGCACGCGTGGCATAGGTTCGCCATCACGGTTCTATATTATTAAAGCAGTATATTCCACTTTAACTGTGTTAAATCCTGTGTAAAATTACCACCTTGGTAGATGAAGGGAATGCTGTGGATATAGTATATCTTGATTTCAGTAAGGCCTTTGACAAAGTTCCCCGTGACATTCTTGCAAACAAGCTTGTAAAATGTGGACTAGACAAGGCAACTGTTACGTGGATTTGTAACTGGTTGACCGGATGAACCCAAAGGGTGCTCAACAATGGCACCTTTTCATCCTGGAGAGAAGTGACCAGTGAAGTCCCACAGGGCTCTGTCCTGGGCCCAGTACTGTTCAACATCTTTATCAATGACTTGGA
>NW_024804368.1:0-5484 GCF_019175285.1 Sceloporus undulatus
CTGGAGATTGGGTCTAGGAAGCAGGTTGGGAAAGTATGGAGACAAAAACAAAAAGGGATCAAGTCAAAATTTGCATTTTACCATACCATGCTGTGGAGAATGGATGGAGAACACTTTATTGGTCTAAAAGCTTAAATTATTGTAAGTGTTCTTGTTCAGATAACCACAAGACAGCAATCACTGATATGAGAATCTCTCCTGCATACCTGGCATTTAGTGGTTATAGCAGCTTCCTCAGAATAAATTTCCACTTTTCTTCTTTATATTACTTATTCAAAGCATTATCTATAATTGATTATCAGAGCCCATGAAGCAATGCACAATAAATAAAAACATTAGATCAATTTAAAACGTTTGAGCTCCATAGTTTGAGCTCCAGAAATCAGACTGTGGCAGTTACCTGTCAGAACACTTCTATCACTGTTTTCTTTCTCCAAAAACCAGCCATTTCTATGGCTATTTTTAGTATAATAAAGTGGAAGAAGAGGAGACTGGAGCATAAACATAAAAGTTCAAAGAAGCTGAAGCCTCTTTCGGACAAGCATATATCAATACTATGACAAAACTGGAAAGGGTAGCTAACACATTGGAAGATAGGAACATAATGCAGAAGGACCTTGATAAATTAGAAAACTGAAACTAATAGAGTGGAATTAAACAGAGACAAATGCAAAATTCTACATTTAGGCCACAAAACCAGATGTACAAATGACAGGGTGGGGGATACTTCACTTAACAGCAGTACATGTGAAAAGGACCATGGAATTATTGTGCATCGAACCTTTTGACTGACTAATAATAATAATAATAATAATTTTTATTTATATACCGCCCTGTGGCGAACCAATCCGGGCGGTTTACAACATTAAAATAACTTACAGCATAAAAACAATATATTTCCTTCCCCCCTTAAAAAGTTATTAAACTGCATATCTAAATTAAACCCACAATAACTAGTTAAAACAACAATAAATTAAACAAAATAATACCAACCGATAAACCACTGCAACTTCAGTTCTAAAGAAAAGAAAAAGGGGCATTGGAGACATTACTGAGGGGGGAGATCCTGAGGCCGGGATATTTTAGTCTGGGAAGGCCTGCCTGAAGAGATCCGTCTTGACTAATAAAAAAGATGTCTCATATTGACTAGGCTTCATTTCAAAACATTTAATCCCACATAATATCTCAATTTTTTGCTCTTACGTGCCTTCAAGTCAACTTTGACTTATTGCAACCCTATCATAAGGTTTTCTTGGCAAGATTTATTCAGAGCAGGGGTGTCATTGTGTTCCTCTAAACATAGTCTACAGCATCTAGTATTCCCTGGCATTCTGCCTTCCTAATATTAACTAGGCCTAACTTGCTTTATCCTCCTAGGTCAGACAGATTTGATGCTTTCAGGGTATTAAGGTTCTAATTACAATAACAGTTTATAAAATTTATAGTCTGCAACATTTATTTAAAACAACAAAAAACCCACAAATCAGCAGCATAAGATATCTAACATTTAAAAGATATTTCATAACAAACAATTCAAGCAGCAGTAAAATTGCCCACTGAGATGTAAGTGTTTAAGAGCCATTTCCCCCTTCTCCCTGTCACATATGTAGACAGAGAAGACCTCTTCCAAAATGATGAAAGTTGCAAAGTTGCTGTTGTGTGCTTCGAAGACTTTTCCAATTTAGGGTGATCCTAAGATGAATCTATCATGAGATTTTCTTTGCAAGATTTGTTCAGAAGGAGTTTGTCTTTCAGTCATTCAGTTTTTAAAATGGATTCTTGTTAGAAAACAAACAAAGCCATCAACATCACTAGAGCTGCAAGGAACAGCCAGTATATTAGGTACAAAAACCCCAAACAGTTAAAATATTTAGGAAACAAAAAGGCTGCAGAGTAGAATGTAGACATCAATATAAATGTGCAGAAATGGAAGAAACTCATTTTGAGCAGAAAAACATAGAGGTGAACATTCCAACATTGCAATCGGAGGTGGAACTGGGAAGCCTTGAAAATTGAGGACAAGAGCAAGCCTATTTCATAGAATCATAGAATAATAGAGTTGGAAGAGACTACAAGGGCCATCCAGTCCAACCCCCTGCCATGCAGGAAATCCAAATCAAAGCATCCCTTAACCTTCTCTTCTCCAGGCTAAACATCCTAAGCTCCCGAAGTCGATCATCGTAGGGCATGGCTTCCAGACCCTTCACCATTTTAGTTGCTCTCCTTTGGACATGCTCCAGTTTCTCCACATCCTTTTTAAATTGTGGTGCCCAGAACTGGACACCATATTCCAGGTTGGGCCTGACCAAAGCAGAATATAGTGGCACTATGACTTCCCTTGATCTAGACACTATACTTTTGTTGATGCAGCCTAAAATTGCATTGGCCTTTTTGGCTGCTGTGTTGAACAGACTCATGTTCAACTTGAGGACTACTTGGACTCCCAGATCCCTTTCATATGTAGTTTCATTCAGCCATGTGTCGCACATCCTTTATCTGTTCATTTCATTTTTCCGCCCTAAGTGCAGTACCTTACATTTTTCCATGTGGAATTTCATTTTGTTAGCTTTGTCCCAGCTTTCTAGTCTATTCAGGTCATCTTGAATCTTGATCCTATCCTCTGGGGTATTAGCTACTCCCCCTAGTTTGGTGTCATCTGCAAATTTGATAAGTATCCCCCCCAATTTTGTCCTCCAAGTCATTGATAAAGACGTTGAATAGCACTGGGCCCAGGACAGAGCCCTGTGGGACCCCACTGGTCACTTCTCTCCAGCATGAAAAGGTGCCATTGTTGAGCACCCTTTGGCTTCGGTCAGTCCACCAATTACAAATCCATGTAACAGTTGCCTTGTCTAGCCCACATTTTACAAGCTTGTTTGCAAGAAGGTCATGGGGAACTTTGTCAAAGGCCTTACTGAAATCAAGATATACTATAGCCACAGCATTTCCTTCATCTAACAAGCTGGTAGTTTTATCAAAATAAGAGATCAGGTTTGTCTGGCATGACTTCTTTCTCTGAAACCCATGTTGACTTTTTCTGATTATGGCATTGGTTTCTAGATGTTCACAGACTCTCTGTTTAATGCTCTGCTTCAGAATCTTTCCTGGTATTGATGTCAGACTAACTGGACGATAATTGTTTGGATCCCCTTTCCCCCCCTTTTTGAAGATGGGGACAACGTTTGCCATCCTCCATTCTGCTGGGACTTCTCCTGTTCTCCAGGAATTCTCAAAGATTATTGCCAATGGCTCCAATATTACATTTGCCAGCTCTTTTAATCCCTTGGATGTAGTTCATCTGGTACTGGAGACTTAAATTCATTTAGATTAACAAGATATTCCTGTACTATCTATTTACTTATTCTGTGCTGAAATCCCCCTATTCTGTCCTCTGCTCCATTATCCTCCGGTTGAGCACCCTTTTCCTTTTCTGAGAAGACTGTGGCAAAGAAGGTGTTGAGTAATTCTGCCTTTTCTCTGTCCCCTGTTAACATTTTGCCATCTTCTCCATGCAGTGGCCCTACCATTTCTTTCTTCTTCCTTTTATGGACATAGCCATAAAAGCCCTTTTTATTGTTTTGAACCTTTCTAGCAAGCCTGAGTTCATTTTGCGCTTTAGCTTTTCTGACTTTACCCCTACATGTGCTTGATATTTGTTTGAATTCCTCTTTGGTGATTTCCCCCTTTTTCCATTTCTTCTACATGTTCCGTTTCAAACTTAGCTCAGTTGAAAGTTCCTTAGTCATCCATCCTGGTTTCGTGAGACATCTCCCATTTTTCTTTCTCATTGGAATTGTTTGAAATTGTGCCTTCAGTATCTCCCTTTTGAGAAAGTCCCATCCGTCTTGAACTCCCTTCTCTTTTAGTATTCCTGACCATGGGATCACCCCCAGTATTTCTCTAAGTTTACGAAAATCTGCTCTCCTAAAATCTAGAAGACATGTCTGACTATGCCTGGCTTCTCCTTTTCACTGTATAACAAACTCCAGGAGAACATGGTCACT
The DNA here is from genome assembly GCF_019175285.1 of Sceloporus undulatus. Classification (NCBI taxonomy): domain Eukaryota; kingdom Metazoa; phylum Chordata; class Lepidosauria; order Squamata; family Phrynosomatidae; genus Sceloporus; species Sceloporus undulatus. The sequence continues at coordinate 4,005 of NW_024804368.1, forward strand.
TCCACCTAAGGATCCCACCACTTGCACTCCATTAACTAGGCCATCCCTGTTGGTTAGGATCAGATTCAAAATAGCTGGCCCCCTTGTTGCCTCTTCAACCTTTTGGACAATGAAACTGTCTCCAAGGCAAGTGAGGAATTTGCTAGACCTTGAGGATTTGGCTGAGTTCGAATTCCAGCAAATATCAGGATAGTTGAAGTCACCCATCACTACTACATCTCTCCTTTCTGAGTGTATGGTCATCTGTTCTAGAAAGGCATCATCCAATTCCTCCATCTGACTTGGGGGTCTGTAGTAAACTCCCACCATAACATCCTTGTTGTTTTCCTTCCCTTTAATTTTTATCCAGATGCTCTCCACCTGGCTTCCATGATCGATGCCCTGGATCTCTGCACTGGTGTAAATGTCCCTGACATGTAAGGCTATTCCTCCCCCTTTCCTGTTTGGCCTATTTCTCTTGAATAGGTTATACCCCTCTATTCCTACATTCCAATCATGAGACTCATCCCACCAGGTTTCAGTGATGTCTATTATATGATATTTGCTTGGTTGTACTAGGAGTTCAAATTCAGCTTGCTTATTTCCCATACTCTGTGCATTAGTGTAGATACATTTAAGACCATGTGTTCCCTTTACTTGCTGCCTGTGCAAACATTTTTTCTCCCACTGTTGGGTCCTTGCACTGTTTGTCTTGTTCTCTCTATGACAGTTTGGCTATTTTCTCCATCTCTGCCGTCTCCCTCCCCCACATAACTCAGTTTAAAGCCCTCCTGATCAAATTCTTGAGACTACTGGCAAAAACGTTTCTGCCAACTGGTGGGAGATGCAACCCATCCCTTGCCAGAAGTCCTTCCTCATGGAACTGCAGTCCATGATCCAAGAATCCAAACCGTTCTTGGCAGCATTATCTACGGAGCCAGTTGTTTACATCCACTATTTTCTTTTCCCTTCCTGGACCATGCCCTTCAGCTGGGAGAAGAGACAAGATGACAACCTGTGCATCCACCTCTTTCAACTTCCTACCCAGAGCCTCATAATTCCTTATGATACTCTTAAGGCTGTGCCTTGCAGTATCATTGGTTCCCACATGAACCAAAAGAAAGGGGTAATGGTCAGTAGGCTTGACAAGTCTTGTCAGCCTCTCTGTCACATCACGGATCTTTGCTCCAGGGAGACAGCACACCTCCCGAGACATCTTGTCAGGCCCACAAACCACTGGTTCAGTGCCTTTCAGCAAGGAGCCCCCCACGACCGCCACACACCTCTTCTGAGGCTTAGCAGCGACTGCTCTCTTTGGTGGTACTCCCAGGGTCACCTGCTCTGTCCCTGCTGCTCTTCATCATCTCTGATAACAGACAGAGATTCAAATTGATCCTGTAGCTGTAATCTCCCAGAATGTTCCCTGGTTTTCCTAGTTCTGTGTGTGACTTTCTTCCAACCATCTACTTCTGTAGTATGTGAAGTGACCTCCTCCTCCCCA
>NW_024804369.1:0-3469 GCF_019175285.1 Sceloporus undulatus
TTTACAGCGCTTCATAAATAAAGGTTAATAATAATAATAATAAAATCGACTTCGTCTCGGAAACGGGATACCCCTTCTAAAACCTCGCGGCCAGTATCGGAGCACAGGTCCCGTAAGGAGGCTCCGTCGGACCCGAAGGATGGGTCGGGTACCGCCAGGGACAGCTCCTCCAGGGCGAAGGCAGCCCCCCGTAAGGAGGATGCGCCCAAACCGGGTGGAAGGCTCACGGAGTCGCCTATCCCCTTCTTTCCTCTGGATGCGCCGCGGGGCTCCGCGTCATCCAAGAAAAAGAAAGCATCGGATTCAACATCAGAGGCTACGGCTTCCAAGAAGTCAAAGCACACCAAGGATCGTCCTCGTAAGGACCCTGAGGTGGCTAAGGAGGCGGAGCGCCCGACCCGCCCTCGCATCCGTCCGGATTCCCCGAGGCGGGACACCCTGATGGTTGCGTCCGATAGGCCTTCACCCAGGGAGGCTCAGCAAACTTTGTCGACCCCGGGACCGTCGGCGACTACAACCGTTCCCTTTCTCCTCTCGAATGAGGAAGAATCTCGAGACAGGCTTTCGAGATCTCCTTCTCGGGGTTTACCCTCGCGGTCTCCATCCCCAGCGCGGAGTGAGCGGCCCCCGAGGTCTCCATCGCCAGCTCCCCTGTCTCCTTTACCGGTGCCTGCCGATGATGGACTATTCTATGACTCCGAGGCAGACCAGTTCTACCTAAAGGTGTCTAGGGACGTCGCGATGTCCAGGGTGTCCTCATGCGATCGCCCCCGTGATCGTCCCCGAGAGGTTTCGCAGCTAGAGAGACGCCATCGGGACCCTATTCCCGCTTCCAGAGCTGCTTTGCTCCAGCCGTCACCGCGATCAGCTGACAGACCTAGACAGAATATCGTTGTACAGGTGGAGTCCTCCGATTCCGAGGCGGACGCTTCGGTCGGGACAGAAGACCCTTCAGATGTTGAAGACCTCCCGCGCCAGTCGCCGCAGGATCTTCACTACCCGGAGGCGGCCTCCCCATCGGATGATGTCCGTTCCTTCGCGGAGCACATTATTAAGATTTCCAGGGCCCTGGACATTGATCTTGTTTACCCGGAGGCGGATGCAGCAGACCCAGTCGAACGTCGGGTCCATGGCCGGGTCCCAACACCTCCGTGTGTTCCGTTTCTTCCATCCTTGGAAACGATCCTCAAGCGTTCCTGGGACTCTCCTTCTTCACCTCTCGGGCCTCCACGGAAGATCGAGTCGCTGTACAAGGTTGCGGCCCCCAATGCTCCGTGGCTCATATCCCATCCTCGCCAGAATTCAGCTTTAGTGGAAGGTGCCCAGCAGACCTCCACCCAGCGCCAAACCACCTCCCCGGTGGATAAGGAGGCCAGGAAAATAGACGCCCTGGCCAAGAAGGCATATGCAGCAGCGGCACTGGCGGCTAAGGCCACTAGTTACACGGCTTGCATGGGAGCATACGTCCAGACCTTGATGGAGGGCATCTCCCCGATAGTGCCGGACGTTGCCGATGAGGAACAGAGGACCCTGACCGAGATCAGGGATGAGACTCACTCGATTGGCAGCTGGCTGATCACCGCGGCTAGGAACATCACCGAATGCGTTGGAAGGGCTATGTCGGCCTCCATCGCGTTGAGAAGGCACGCCTGGCTCCGTGGCTCGGACCTCAATCAGAGCGTGAGGTCTACAATCGAAGACATGCCCATCGACGGCTCTGGCTTGTTCCACGCCGACACGGACGAACGGCTCAACAAGAAGTTCCGCATGAAGGCGGCCGCTCGGAAGCATGGCATGTCCACACCGGGCCCCTCTTCCTTCCGCAAGCGCCTTCGTCCCTGGCAGCATCACCAAGGTCAGTACCAGATGTCTCCTTACCAGGAACGCCAGTTCCATCAACAGGGGTCACAGCGGCAGGGCTACCCCCCTCAGCAGTCCTCTTCCTCGAGCCGTCGCAACCAGTCTCGGTACCGAAAGAACCACCGACAGGAACCTGACCAGGGGAAGAAAAGGGCATGAAGATCCCTAGCGCACTTCGCCTCCTCTAATTTGTTTTTCCTTGACATCCTGAGGCCCTTTTCCACCACATGGGCCTCCATATCCTCCGACTCTTGGGTCTTAAACATCGTCCAAAGGGGCTATACCCTTGAGTTCGAAGAGCTCCCGCCCACCGGAGCTTTTATTTCTACTGCCCCCTCGGGCACCCTTCTCGACGAAGTGCACTCCCTCCTTCAAAAAGGGGCCATCTCTCCCTTGCCTCCGGATTTGTGGCCCAAAGCCTTTTTCTCCAGATACTTCACGGTTCCAAAGCCAGATGGAGGAATCAGACCCATACTGGATCTAAGGGAACTGAACTCTTTCTTAAGATATAGACGTTTTCGCATGGTAACGCTGGCTTCCATTTTGCCTCTGCTCCAGCAGGACCTCTGGTTCCCACTGCAGGTTCCTCGCCTTCGCCATCGGCTCCGTCGCCTACCACTACAATGTGCTCCCATTCGGCTTGGCCACAGCTCCTCGAGTCTTCATGAAGTGCATGGCCCCAGTGGTAGCCTACCTCCATCAGAAGGGATTCAGCGTCTTTCCTTACCTCGACGACTGGCTGCTGACAGCCCCGTCAAGACCGGAGCTCCAGGACACAATTCATTTCACCCTAAACCTCATGTCAGAGTTGGGACTGGTGGTCAACCTGGAGAAGTCTCACTTGACCCCATCCAAACAGGTCCGTTTCATCGGCTCCGTTCTCGACTCCGAAGAGTCTATGGCCTACCTTCCTCAGGACTGCTTTCAGGCCCTGTCAACCGCAGTGCACACCGTCCACTTGAGCAGGAGACTCAAAGCCAGGGACATCCAGGTCGCCTTGGGACACATGGCCTCCACTACATTCGTCACCCCATGGGCACGGCTGCGCCTCAGGCCTCTTCAGTCATGGTTCCTCTCCGTTTTCAATCCATTGACAGACTCACCAAACAGGTGGCTCACCGTACCGAAGGCCGTGACTTCCTCCCTCTTATGGTGGCTAGACTCCCAAAACGTGTGCATTGGTATGCCCTTCGTCCAGCCTCAACCACAAATGACCCTGACGACGGATGCGTCGATGGAAGGCTGGGGTGCACACCTTCAGGACCTATGTGTGAGAGAGAAATGGTCCCTGCAGGAACGTGTGCTTCACATCAACGCGCTGGAAATGTTGGCTGTCGAGAAGGCTCTCAAAGCATTCGAATCCACCGTCACAGGCAAGGTGATTCTGCTCAGGACCGACAACACAACGGTGATGTACTATGTCAACAAACAGGGAGGCACCAAATCCAGAACTCTCCTGGACATCACGTTGAGGATCTGGGACTGGTGCATCCACAGACCCATCCTCCTCCAGGCGATTCACCTACCAGGAGAAGAGAACATCCTAGCGGATCAGCTCAGCAGGACATCTACCTGCCACGAATGGAGGCTTCATCCAGAGACAGTCGGC
>NW_024804369.1:3569-5483 GCF_019175285.1 Sceloporus undulatus
TATGCCTTTCCCCCGTTTCCGCTGCTGACCAGGGTGGTGTCCAAGATGTCGAGGGAGAGAGTCGACGCGATCCTCATCACCCCGTGGTGGCCGAGACAGCCGTGGTTTCCGCTGCTTCTGCACCTTTCCAACGGCGAGTTTCTCCGGCTGGAGCCGAGGCCGGACCTTCTCACCCTCCAAGGGGGGAGGGTTCGGCATCCCGACATCGACTCGTTGCCGATGGTGGCTTGGAGGCTCCTGCATTGACGGCGCTGACTCCTTCGGTGCGGAGGGTGATCCGTGCCGCGCATAGGCCTGCGACCCAGAGATCCTATGCCTCCAAATGGAAGAGATTCCTTTTATTCCTTGCTGGAAGGAATCTGTCGCCAGAGAGCATCACTGTGCCAGTGGTGCTTGATTTTTTGATGTCATTGGTGGATGCGGGGCTGTGTCTCACATCCATCAAATGTTATCTGTCTGCTATTTGTTCTCATTTTCAGTATGATGGTTTGCCTTCTTTTTTCAGGGACCCTTTGGTAAAAAACTTTTTAAAAGGGTGCAATAACCTCTACCCCCAGGTTTCTCTTCCTGCCCTGGCTTGGAGCTTGGAGGTTGTGTTGTCTGCCCTCCAATCCAATCCTTTTGAGCCCTTGGCCACAACGGACTTAAGACTTTTAACTTGGAAGACAGTTTTCCTGGTGGCCATCACCTCGGCTCGCCGGGCGGGAGAACTTTGTGCCCTGCGGAGGGATGAACCTTTCCTCCGGTTCCACAAGGACAAGGTGGTACTCCGGACTGATATCACCTTCCTCCCTAAGGTGGTATCCCTGTTCCACATGTGTCAGGACATTGTGTTGCCGACCTTGGCTTCGAACCCGTCAACTGTGGAGGAACGCAGCCTCCATATGCTGGACATTAGGAGAGCCTTGGCTTTCTATTTGAACAGGACTATGGGTTCGAGCCGTTCTGAAAGACTTTTCCAGTGTTATTTGGAACCGAGAAAGGGCTTGCCGGTGTCGCCCCAGAGACTTTCGAAATGGGTGGCCAATACCATCCGCCTTTGTTATGAACTGTCGGGTAAACCGGTACCGGCCAAGGTCCGCTCGCATGCGACCAGGGCGGTTGCAGCATCCTCGGCTTTTCTGGCTGGCATCCCCTTAGATGACGTTTGCAAGGCTGCTGTTTGGTCCCAGCCATTGACTTTTATAAAACATAGACTGGACACCAGGGCAATTCGGGACGTAGCCTTTGGGAGGGCTGTCTTGGTTTCTGGGTTGCATTGATGACTTATCTTGTGTGTTGTGCCTTTGAATTGGTCTATAATGTGCTCACTTGTGTCCAGGGAGATTGGTCTTGCATGACCTTACAATTTCTCCTCAGGTTCTGCAGAGTTATGATTCACTGTAACTGTAGTTTATGCTTGCACAATGCCTTTGGGTATGGTCGTGCGTGACCTTACATGCCCTCCTTATGCTTTAAATGCTATGTCTGCATTGAGTGTTGTGCAAAAAACAGGACTGACTCTTTATAGTTCACAGTTTATTGTTATAATAAATTTATCTTGGTTTACCATAGCTTGGGTCTCAGGACACTCCCTCCGCCGTATACCTAAGCTTGTCAGTCTAAACCCATTTGTATGATTCGCAGAGACCACGAAGAAGAAGGACAGGTTACTCACCTGTAACGGTATTTCTTCGAGTGGTCATCTGCGAATTCATACAAATCCTGCCCATCCTCCCCTCGGTGTCCTGCTCACTTTGGCTCTGTCTTACATCACCTACTTGGCGGGAAAAATTTTTGGAACTGGGGAAAAGAGCGGGAACCGGGGCTTTATAGGAGGGGGGCGGGGTTACCGCCAAAAAGTTTCTATATGTTGCAAAGTGTACTTTGCCCAGTGATTCTAGAAGTATCCGAACAGCACTGCGCAGGCGCAGT
>NW_024804370.1:0-5483 GCF_019175285.1 Sceloporus undulatus
CTGGTTAATAGGAAACTGATGCAATAGCCTTCTTTAATAGGAAGTATCAAATCAAGCCTTTTTGTTGTTATTCTAAATTCTTATGTGTGCCAATTTGTGAATGAAAGCTGGGAAAATGTTTAAAAAGGAACAGAAAAGAAGGGAAGCTTTATTTTAAAAGAAACAGAAAAAAATAAGGGAAGGAAAATATTAGAATTCTGTGATGTGGGATGCAGAGACTTACATCTCTCCATTGTAAGACCCGAGTCTTACAATCTTTCTCTCTGGCTTTTCTCTCTGTCCCACCATCCTGCTAGGCGATGTCATGAAAGGACACGGGAAAGACCCTTTCTTAGTGGCTGCTCCTACATTATGAATCTTCCTCCCAAGGGAGGCTCAGAAGGTATCCTCTTTGTTCTCTTTTTGCCGGCAGTTGAAGACCTTCCTATTTAAACAGGCTTTCAGCCTTTAACTGGTTGGTGTAAAGGGTGTACAATAGGCATGCTGTTTTTTTAAAAAAAAATACATAGTATGTGTTTAATGTGTTTTTAATTGTTTTAAATTGATTTCTTTAAAATCAATGTTATAATTGGATTGATTGTTAAATGCTTTTAAAACATTTGTACCACATATTGTTTTTGCTATTTCCTTTCAACTTGTATTGTACACTGCTTTGGATCCCATTTTTGGAGAAAATGGCAATGTAAAACAAATAAATAAATTTATAAATAAATAATTTCCTTCCATTTAGTTTTCACCCCCTATCATTCATACCACAGAATCAAAAGAAAGTCCTCAAAAGCAGTCCACCCAGCTTCTGCTTGAAGGTTTCCACAGAAGTAGAGATTCCCTGGTCCCCCAATAAATGCTTCTGACCTATTTTGGTGTCATAGCATCACCATTTTGTTTCCAACCCAGATTTCAGAACCCCATTAGTCCAGTAAGTAGCAACCAGGTTGAACATCCAGAATGGGAAAGTGGAAGAAAAGCAAAGAAACAGAGAGAGGTACCAGTTAAGCATGGCCTTGGCTGGGCTCCAAACAATAGCAAACTGATAAGAAAGAACTCATCATATAGTTCCTTGTATACAACTGTGTACACCTTAAATTGACCTGCATGTGGGAGTGACAAGAAAGAGCTGTCAAATGTAAACAGGAAAAGCTTGCACAGATAATATATATTTCCATATATATATATATATATGGATAAAGCTTTCTGTTTCAACTAGTTATGTGACGTTCAGCTCACATGAGGAGGAAGAGGCTGTGCAGACCATCCCTTAGGGCCTCCAGCTGCACCAGATTGGGGCCGCGGCAACTGCACGCTGCAGCCCCAATCTGGCCTTTCCAGAGCACAAAAAAGAGCTGCAAAAAGAGGCTCTTTTGTGTGCTCTGGAAAGGGTGCGATAGCCATGGCACTGTGGCTTTAAGGCACTCCTTTGGTGCTTTGTCATGTAAATGCAGCACCAGAGGAGTACCATGATGCTGCGTGCCATGTGGAGTGGTGCGTGGTGTCATGGCGCCATGGGAACGGAGCTGGGACTTGTGTCGTATGGACCTTAATGGCTGGTCTGCACAGCCCCAAAATGAGCTTGCCCACATAGCAAACAACTTTTGGAGCCTTTGGCTCTCAGCCCATAATGCACTATTCTGATTAGGATTGTCCGGTTAGGATTGTCCCAGGACCTAAGATCTATGGTGATGTCACAAGGGGTGGACCCTAATTATGTCACATGGGGCAGACCCTGGTGGTGCCATTAAACATTACAGTTCAAGTATCAATCACAGGTGCTCACAGCTTGCCAAAGGAACACACACAATCACAGAGGCTCATAGAATATATGCAAACGTGCAGTCACACTCACACAGAAAAGCTGCAAATATTTTCCTGGCTGAAAGCTAAAATAAAAATCTCTGGTGTGTTACAGACCGCCTGAAAGCGGCAGTCTACTGCTGCCGCCATTAGTGGTGCCGAGGACCCCCAGCGGCCAAACTGCGAGGCTCCCCAGTGCTGAAAAAAAGAAGCGCCAAAATGGTGCTTCTTGTTGCAGCGTGCTAATGATGCCGCAAGGTGCCAATGGCACACTCGCGGCATCATTAGTGCCACACGATGTGCGGATGCTAAGCGTCCGCAATGTCAAGATGGCGGCACCTGTGGAGAATGGGCGCCACCGTTTTGTACGTCCCCAGGATATACTAGGGTTAGGGATGTGCGTAAAGTACACCCTTTCCTAACCCTAGTATGTCCTGGGGATGTACTTTACGCCCGTGCAGAACGGGCCTCTGTTAAAATGGGCTGTTCCAAGATCCATCTTGTCTCTCTACAGTAGCCTCCACAAAACAACCTACTGCCATAGGGGACTCAGAAGTTACAGCTGATAGACAGACAGACTGATAGATAGATGATTGATTGATTGATTGATTTTCAAGGTGATGCAATCATTCTGAAATTCCTTCTCTTCAAGCACTGGAAGGGTAGAGTTCTGATGATATGTTAGTTCTGATACAGAGGAAGAATACAACTTGATTACTTGAGAATTTGACCATCAGAATTTTAAAGTGGACAGAAATGAGTACACTCAGCAGCAGCAGCAGCAGCAGCAGAGCTGTACGATCACATGGACAACATGGTTACTGGCCATAAGAGGTAGAGGAATCTGAAAGTTGGGAATCCAGAAAAGAAATGTTTCCAGACTTTACTACATCTTCAGCACCTGCTTAAAAGTATTTGCTATTGTTTAAAGAAATGAGATGTGGTGTGGGGCATGCCAGAAAATGTTGCAGCTATGTTAGAAGAGTGGAGAAACCCCTTGGAAGTGAAAGTGCTTTACATGCCTGTGACCCATTTTCTGTATTTAACATAGGTCCTGAACAGGCAGACCAAAATAAAGCTGCTTCGGGTCACTTTGGGACTATGCTGTTTAAATGACACACGCATCTTAAGAATCCAGAAGCTGTGCCAAAGCTGTGCTTCAGTCCTTGGGACTGGCGCACGGCTTTGGCATGGCTTCCAGCCTCTTAGGATGCATGCATCATTTAAACAGCATATCCTCAAAGTGACCTGAAGCAGTTTTATTTTGGCCTGTCTGTTCAGGCCCATAGTGTATTTTAACCAATGAGTCAGAGCTAAAGAACTGTCTGCACATGAAAACCAACTGTTAGCGCTGTTCCAAAAAGATCTTGCACCAAGTGGTGAACTAGTGTGGTTTGGCATTTCTAACTACACATATACATACATACATACATACATGGAACTACAATTGTTATGGTACTGTCTAATATGTCTTAGCCACATGGATGCCATAACAATAACAGTCTAAGAAAGTAGACTGTATACCTATATAGCTACGCTAAACAGAAATGTTCATGGCTAATAGTGATTCCTCAACCCATTAGATGTCTTTCTGGGATGAGTTAAGATGGAATGAAGTGACTCTCTATCAATGGAGAGATGATCCACTGGGGTGGGCATGTCAGCCACAGAGATTCCTGGTATATCCAGTAAAAGCTCCACAGTCTTAGATCTGCTCCCCAAACATAACACATATGTTGGATCCAAAACACTTCTGTTCTCTTGAAAGGCCATGGTTTGAGGCCCTTGGGTTATTCTAGCCTGGAGCAGGCATATTGAATTCCCACCCTCACACCATTGATTGTGTGTGAGGTAAGCAAAGTGATTTAAGAAAGGGGTTGCCAGTATGAACAGCTCAATAGAGCATCTTCCCAGCTCTTAGGAGCAGTTAGAATGGCACTTTCCCATTGCTTTCCCAAATAGTAAATAGAGAGAGAACAATCCCATTGCTGGATTGCGCGCTCTGTATTTACTATTTCTCAGAGGTGCATTTGATTGGGAATCATATATTTCTTTGTTTTAAACAAAGAAACAACATTCACTGTCGAATAATACTATCAAGTGTTATAATATTGCAAATGTAAACAAACAGCTATTGTTATTTCTAGAAAATGCTAGCTTCATTGCAACTTTTCAGCTTCGTGTGACAGGCCTGAAACCCTGTAAGAAGATTTCCCCCTTCCTATTCAGGTCACAAATTAATGCTTGTCAACACATTGAAAAGAGGCATGTTTCCAAAGCCACTGCACTATAATCAAAGTTCATTAAATAAGAGTCATTTTAGAATCTTAAAGGCAATGGTATTCTGTACATTACTTACTCTCCATGTTTCCTCTTGTCTGAAACCAGAAATATATTTATATGTGTGAGTGTATACATATAGAGCTTGGATAATGTTATCTGTACTTTTCAGAGAATCACTTTTCCTCTGTATTCATCAACCAACATGAAATCACCTAATTATATTTCATAATCATAATTTCAAAAAATCTAAATGATCCTTCTTGATTTACTCAAATAGTTGGTTGATTGCTTTTTGAATGCATAGTACAGCTTTTTGCTGAGCCACATCAAATGGGATGCTCTACACTGAATTCAAAATGAACAAACAAACCTGTATTGTACATATATTGGAATTTAAAAAAATACATATATAATTTATAAGCTGCTAATTAGACTACATCACAACTAATTTTCATGTAATAACTAGGAAAAGCTGCTCACCTATTAAAGTACATTAATTTCCACTTTATTGCTTTACTTTTCCAATTATCAAATTCAATTTATTCAGACACAGTTTTGGAGTTGGGAACCTCTCCATCTTCCCTCCCCATCACATCCAGGGACATTTTAGGGCTTACAGTATGAAATACAATCTTTTTTTTATTATGTTATAGTTATCTAATGGTTATTTTAAAATAAAATATATCCTTCAGGATAGTGGACCACAAACGTTTAAATTTTATATACGCACTGAAAATCAGATTAACCGTCTATGGTTAATAAAATGGCTTCCAGCTGCTTTGGGGATATTGCGATCTAACAACGTTCACCCCCAAAGCAGCTGGAAGATGCTCTGACTCTGAAATCTGATCCTTTGGACTGGATAAAAAAAGGAGTGGATTAAATCTGACTCCTGGTGGTTTGGGACCATGTAGGTGGGCCATGTTGTCTCTGTGGTCCTAGCCCAATTGCAGCCACAGTGGCTTCTGGCTGCTCCTTCCAGGCCATCTGTTCTGGTCCTATGTTGCCCATCACTCTTCAAGTCAGTGTAGTTACTCTGGACTATGTTTAATATAGTACTGTGGAACTGCTTTTTATTAATTGATTTTTTTTGTTTTAATTTTATTTTAATCAACCAAATTCTAGCTTTTACTTTATTTCATATGTATTGTGTATACACCTGAATGGAAAACAAACTGAGACTGCAATATCTATCTTTCAAATGATATGAAAGTCTTGTTCTAAAGCCAACTAAATTGCAACTTCCATATTTCTAATGCTATTGGAGAAACTTACTTGTTTGTTTTTGTTTATTTTAAACAGATGCAATCTGTATAAATTATAGTCTTAACTTCTAATAGTTAATCCATTATTATAGTCTTAACTTCTATTAGTTAAAGCAAATTGTATATCTTTCTTTGATAAAATTA
>NW_024804371.1:0-4895 GCF_019175285.1 Sceloporus undulatus
ATCAACAACCAGCGAACAGAGAAAAAACTGGGGGTCCGTCACCAGGTCGAGTTGAGTCGCAGGGTGGCACCCAGGGAGGGCAGGATGCCAGGACCCTCTCATGCTGGAAACGAACGTCTCACGGTAAGTGCCCAACGTTCATTTTCCCAGCAGAGAGGGTGCCTGGCCTCCTGAAATCTGGGATTTACCAAAGCCTTCTCATGACGGGAGGGAGGTGCCTAGCCGGACCCTACAGGCTCAGCTACTACCTGTTGGAGGACCCTCCTATCGAAGGCCGCTTCGGCCGACTGAAAGACATCCAGCTTGTAATGTCTGATAAATGCGGAGGGAGACTTCCATGTCGCCGCCGGGCAAATCTCGGCCAGGGAGGCGTTGTTGAACAGGGCCGCTGAGGTAGACGCACTCCTCGTGGAGTGGGCCAAGAGTCCCTCCAGGGGGGTGAGGCCTAATGTCTTGTAGGCCTCCGTAATGCAAACCTTGATCCATCTGCTTAGAGTAGAGACCGACACCTTGCGGCCCCCGGATCCCTGGCGAAAGGAAACAAACAAGGATTCTGAAGTCCTGAACGACGCCGTCCTCTTCATGTAAACCTTTAGCGCCCTGCGGACATCAAGGGTGTGCCAGGCTTTTTCCAATTCTCTTTGAGGATTAGGGCAAAACGAAGGCAACAAAATGTCCTGTGAGGTATGGAAGGCAGAAACGTAGGATCAGTCCGGAGGCACACCGAGTCTGGTCTAAAAATGCACAGATCACTGCGGGTTGACAGCGCGCCGAGCTCAGACACTCGCCTCACCGAGGTGATGGCGGTGAGGGAGACTACCTTAAGGGTGAGGTGTTTTAAGGAAGCTTCATGGATAGGCTCGAAGGGTCCCACTGTCAGAGCCTTCAGGACAGTATGAAGGTTCCAGGTTGGGAAGCGGTGTCTGGTAGGCGGAGCCCTGTTAGAGACGCCCTTAAGGAGTCTCCTAATGTGGGGGTGAGTCAACATGGCAGACGCCCTCTTGTGAGGCAATACTGTGTAGCTACCTGACAGTGTTGGGCCTAAGGCCCTTTTTGACGCCGTCTTGAAGGAACTGTAGCAAATCCGAAACCGAAAAATTGAGAAAGTTGATCTGCCTGGGTTTGCACCATCTCTTGAAGGACTTAAAGGTGGCCTCGTAGATGCGGTTAGTCGACGGGCGCCTGGACGCCAGGATGGAGTCTAAGACCTCAGAGGAGTAGCCGCATCACAGGAGCATGTCGCGTTCAGCCTCCAGGTGCGAAGGTTCAGCCACACCGGGTCGGGATAGAGGATCTGGCCCTGGCTTAGAAGATCTCGGCAGTGAGGAAGGTCCATGGAGGCCGATGCCATGGCCAGGATCTCGGAGAACCATGGCCGCCTGGGCCACGCCGGCACCACCAGGATGACTTCTGAGTTGTCTCTCCGGATCTTGGCCACCAGCCTGGACAGCAGGGGGAGTGGTGGGAAGGTGTAGACCAGCGTCGCGGGCCACTGGAGATTGAGGGCATCGACTGCTTCGGCCCCTTCTGTCTGGAAACGAGACACGAGCCTGGGCAGCTTTGTGTTTATGGGGGAGGCGAACATGTCCACCTCCGGCTGACCCAGCCGAAGGGCTATCTGGTGAAAAACCTCTGGATGAAGTGACCACTCGCCCTGGTCGACCTCCGACCTGCTCAACCAGTCCGCTATCGTGTTGAGCTCGCCCCGAAGATGTTCTGCCTCGATGGAGAGGAGGTTGGCCTCGGCCCATTGAAACAGAACGCATGACTCGTTCATCAGATCTCTTGACCTTGTTCTGCCCCCGCGGTTGAGGTGGTGGTGACATTGTCTGTCCTTATGAGGACTGGTTTGTTGAGGACTGACTGACGAAAGGACTGGAGGGCCAGCCTGACCGCTCTCAGCTCTAGCCAGTTGATGGGCATGGCCTGTTCCTCCGGCGACCATCTCCCCTGGGCCATCAGTGGACTGCAGTGTGCCCCCCCATCCCTGCAGGCTTGCATCGGTGGTGATTTGAACCTTCTCGGGGTACCAGATCAGACGGCCCCTGCGGATTGCTGGTGAGATCCACCACTGAAGGGAGTCGAGGACCTGGGGCGTCACCAACGCCCTGATGGGGGATCTTGACGCTATGGCTTCCTGAAAGGGAAGGAGGAACCACTGGAGGGCCCTGGAGTGAAACCTGGCCCATGGAACGCAGTCCCTCGACGCCACCATGAGGCCCTGAAGTTGGCTAGGAGGGCGATCTTGGCACTGGGTCGCCTCAGGACCTGGGAGACTGCTGAAGAAATGGTCTGAACTCTGTCTGGCGTGAGGGAGATCAAGCCCGACTGTGTCGAGGCGTGCCCCTAGGTGGAGAATCTGACGCGCCGGCTCCGTGGAGCTCTTTGACATATTGACCAAGGAGCCGTGCTGTTCCAAGGATCGAAGGACCTGGTGGACATCCGCTCGACCCTGGGGCAGAGATGCGGATCGAATCAGGAGATCATCTACGTATGGGTAGACATGGATCTTCATTGTCCTCCAATGGGACACCAGAGCCACCAGGATCTTCATGAACACCCTCGGAGCCGATGATAGGCCGAAGGGCAGCGCCCTGTATTGGAAGTGGCTGTTGTCGTAGGCGAACCTCAGGTAGTGCCTGTGGTCGGGATGAATTGGGAAGTGAAAGTAGGCGTCCCGCAAGTCTAAAGAGGCAAGAAAGTCCCTGGGCTGGAGTGACTCCAGGATAGATTTGAGGGTCTCCATCTGGAACTTTTTGTAGGCTATGAAGGAATTCACTCGTCTCAGGTTTAGAATAGTCCTCCAAGCACTGTTTTTCTTTGGCACCAAAAAGAAAGTGGAGTAACAGCCCCTGCGCCGCTGAGAGGCTGGGACCTCCTCGATGGCCTGAAGACGTAGTAGATCTTTGATGGCGTCCAGTAGGAGGCGATGTTTGGCTGGATTGTTTGTCTTTGGTGAGGGGATGAATTTCTCGCTGGGCAAACGGTAGAATTCTATGCAGTAGCCTGATCTCAGGGTGTTGAGGACCCACTGGTCTTTGGTGGATCGCTCCCAAACCTCGACAAAGAGTTGCAGCTGGCCCCCCACTGGGGGCGCCCCGTCATGCCTGTTGATGTTTCTTTGAACCTCTTCCACCTCCGGGCTGGCCTCTCTGGTGGAAGGGCTGGCGGGACTGTCTGGACTGGAACTTAGAAACACCCCATCGCTGACCAAAGGGTCTAGAGTCTCTGGACTGGGGGGAGGAGGTGGAGGGAGGGGAGGTAAAGGATCTGGAAGAACGAAAAGGCTGCCTCTTGGATCTAGACCTAGGCCTAGCCTCAGACTTTCGCCCTCCTGGCAGAGACTTTCTCTTATCCTTGTCCTCGACCAAGACCGGGTCGAGCGACTCACCAAACAATTTGGTCCCAAGGAAGGGAGTGAAGGCCAGATTGTTCTTTGATTTGGTATCTGCGTTCCAGGTCTTTAGCCAAAGCTGGCGGCGGACGGCGACCACCGCCGCCTGAGCCCTGGCACAGTATTGGACGGAGTCCAGCGTCCCATCAGATGTGGAGGCTGCTGCTAAGGCTATCTTATTCAGGCCCTGCCTGAGGTGAGTCTGGTGAGCTGGAACTTCCTGAAGAAGCTCCCTTGTCCACTGGAGGGAGGCCCTGGCTATAATGGAGGCAGCCGCCGCCGCCCTGATAGCCACCGACATGACCTCATGGGCCTTTTTTAGGGCCGTCTCAGCCTTTTTGTCTTCTGGCACCCTTAGTGTGTCCTCGCCGTCCTTATAAAAAACGGCGGAAGAAACTAAAGCAGACACGGGGGCATCCACCATCGGGATCTGGAATTTCTCCATCACCGATGGAGGGAAGCTGTAGAGCTTTTTTAGGGCGCTGGGGTATGGCCCCGAGGCCGCCGGTCTGTCCCATTCGGCCCTAATGAACTCCATGAGGTTCGCTGGGCAAGGTATCTCAGCCATAGGCGGGGCTGGGACCGGGAAGAGGCCCTCCCCCACCCTGGGTAAGTCAGACTCAAGGGGAACCTTGTTCTCCCCCTGGGGAGAGATGGCGAGGGTCTTTAAGGTCTTTTTGAGTAGCTTGGGGAAGTCATCCGTCTTAAATAGGTGCGCTGAAACAGTCGGCGGATCTGGATCCCCGACTTCCTCTTCCCCCGATAACTCTCCCTCCTCTAGGTCTCCCCTGACCTCTGGCTCGGTGTCCTCTTCTAGGTCAGAAGAGGTCAAGACGGTCCGCTGAAGGCGTCGCAGCGGGCGACTGCACTTTTTGGAGGGAGGAAGAGCCCTAGCCTCGGAGTCGGAGAGGGAGACCTCGTCCTCCTTCCTTGGCCGCTTGCCCAGCTCCAGATCTGAGTGATCCAGCTGGGAAGGGAAGGGGTCCGTGGGGTCGCGGCTGGTCCCGGGGCGAGTGGCCGAGGGAGTGAACGCTCCTTCGGAGCTCTCAAACTGGAGGCCCCCACGGCCGCCCACAAGATGGCGGTGCCCCTGGTCCTCACTAAGATGGCGCCCGCTGCCCACGTGGTCGTCTTCGGGGTGCCCAAGATGGCGCCCGCTCTCCGCGGCCACGCTCCCAGCCTCGACGAGGCCTAGGGCTGCCCTGTGGGCGGTCGCTGCTGCGGCCTGTGGGGCGCTAAAGGCCGTCGCTGGCTGTGGCTGGGGCGACCACCCAGCACCCAGCAATGATGCCAGGGCCTGAAGCCCCCCCCCGAGACCCACAGAGGGGAGGCGGGTGGGGAAGGGAGGGGAAGGACCCGCTCCCGGGTCCCCGCGCACACGGGTGCACTCCGCAGCGGCGGAGGCTCCAACTTGGCCCCTGGCCAGCAGGGGCTCGACGGAGGGGGGAGCTGTGGAGGACCCGCTGGTCCCTAGTTGAGGTGCGGGGACGGGAGGGCCCCC
>NW_024804371.1:4995-5483 GCF_019175285.1 Sceloporus undulatus
GGGGAAGGGAGGGGAAGGACCCGCTCCCGGGTCCCCGCGCACACGGGTGCACTCCGCAGCGGCGGAGGCTCCAACTTGGCCCCTGGCCAGCAGGGGCTCGACGGAGGGGGGAGCTGTGGAGGACCCGCTGGTCCCTAGTTGAGGTGCGGGGACGGGAGGGCCCCCGAGCAGGCCCCCAAGAGGGAGTTCCCCTACCCCCAAGATGTTTGCCGCCTCGCGGGCGAACATGGCCCGCACCAGTTCGCCCAGCTCCCCAAGGGGGCTTACCTCCGCGCAGGTGGGCGGGTTGGGGGGTTCCTCAACGCCTTGAGGTCCAGGGCGGCGGGATGAGGGCTGTTCAGCGCTTCGGAGGGACGAACCCTCCCCTGGCTGAGTCGTTGGCTCTACCTCTCCTGCCGGCTCTCCTTGGAGGGCCGACAATCCCTGGGCGGGAAGACCCTTAGCTGGGGGGTTTCCTTCACCCGTGTCGCTAGGGCCGTCTCCCATAG
>NW_024804372.1:0-5479 GCF_019175285.1 Sceloporus undulatus
TTACATTTGTCTACATTCACTCACAAATGTTATGACCACTGGAAGTCTTCCAATTTTGTGGTGTGGGTTACCTTCTATGGCACCAGTTGGACTCTGTCACCCATAAGCCCAAAAGCGGCAGGTCACATACCACGGTACCAGTTCACAGGTCAAACAGATAGTTTGGGAGCTGCAATCAGGGAAGAATTCACACTTCTGAGACAGGAAGGCTAGGTGATTTACAGAGGGATGTTTTGCATCCAAGCCACCATTGCAATACCATTCCCACCTTTGATACCTCTATCTCAAGTGATCTTTTCCATGCAGATTTCTTGTATCTTTGCCTCAGGCTGTTTGTGGGCTATATAATCACTCAGATTTGCTTTGTTTCCTTGGGCTGGATAGAATTTATAGTGACTCTACATCACTTTGGATTCTGACTAGTTCCAACTCACTGCTGTTTCCCCTCAATGTTCCCCCAAAAGGCCGAGCCCAACACCATGCCATGTAATTGGACCATCTGGAGTCACCTCACTTTAGTAAATATCACCATTAGTGGAGCCTCTTGTCTATTCCAATGCTCAAACCTTTATCACTCAGTGTGTGTGTGTGTGTGTGTGTGTGTGTGTGTCTTTATTTGTGCTTGTGCTTGCATTGATGTGTGTTTCCCCCTTGAAATAAAATACAGTTAACAGAAAGAACTCTGCCTCTGTGAATTCCCTATCTCAGCAACTCAGTATATATGTGGGAAACAATTCCAAAAGGACTGCTTCTAACTCAGGGTCTATACAAATGGGCAGCATGCAGCCACCCCTTTTCACCCCAGATTAATGCCACAGCAAGTGCAGGCCGTGGCACTGATCCACTCCATGGAGGGAGCAAAAAGAAGCTGCCCCAAGCAGCTCCCTGGAAGCACTGTGGTGTGGCATTGACCTCCCTTCTGCGCTGTGCTATTTGAGTGCTGCACCACAGTGGCATTACCATAGTGCATGTCATGTAAATGGGTTTGCACCAAAATGATGCCATGAGGGCAGGGTCATGGTGTCGAGCACACAGATGCTACGCCTTGACTCCACCCCCAGGCCATTCTTTTGGGCCAGTCTGTACAATCCCTCA
Source organism: Sceloporus undulatus (assembly GCF_019175285.1). Taxonomy (NCBI): domain Eukaryota; kingdom Metazoa; phylum Chordata; class Lepidosauria; order Squamata; family Phrynosomatidae; genus Sceloporus; species Sceloporus undulatus. The sequence goes on from NW_024804372.1 coordinate 1,096, forward strand.
GGCCAGTTCACTGAACTCATTAAAATTGTCCTGGTTACACAGAAGTATACAAATATATATTTGCTCCACTTCATTTTTCTTGTCCAATGTCACACAAGGATGTGAAAATCTGTCATTACTATTTTCATTGAGCTTCTTGAAATCTTATTGGTATCTTCCCCTACCTCCCACCCAGTTTCATTTTGTGCAGCAAGATTCTCTTTTCTTCCTTTCTGGATATTTGTATGTATTTTTGTATGTATATTCCCCCCCCCAAAAAAAAAATTGTGCATTTTTTTAATGTATGCATTTTTTTCTATTCAGAACAGCATGTTAAGGTACATTCCCTCCTCATATATATCTATTAATGCATTTTCACATATATACATAGTTTAAGTAGCATTTTTTTCTTTGCTAAAGTGCATTCTATGTCTTGAAACTATGAACCTCCAAAGCAAGATGTATCCAGGAAGGGAAGAAAAAGAACTGCAGCGATGGAGGCAGAAGGAGCCATAGTTGTCTCTTGCAATATATGTACAATGTTGGTCTCCTTGCCAGAAAATATCATCAACTACATCTGCAGCAAGTGCAAACTGGAGGAGAAGTTCAGTGCATTACAGCTATGTCTTTGAGTTTCTTCAGTGCATTAGAGAACAGGAGGATTTCCTAGAGAGAACAGAGAGAATTGATCATATAGTCCAACAGGAAGAAACTTCCCCAAAAACTGAAGAGGCCTGTAAGAGTGAGGAAACATCCTGGAGGACAACAAATATCTGAAGCGATAGTATTCAGTCCCCCCCCCCAAAAAAAAGCAATCGCTTCCTACATCTTCATGAGGATAGCAACAGTGAAGACTCAAACAGGAAACCAGAAAGAAGGGACACAGAATGCTAAATAAGGAGCCAAGGTAAGTGCCAAATGAAAAAAAAGAAGAAAAGAAAAATGCTGGTGGTTGAAAACTCATTGCTCAGGAGTTTAGAAGCACCCGTGTACCAGCCTGACAAGAGGAATCATGAAGTATGCTATCTTCCTGGGACATATAGCTGGGATGTCCCTGACAACTTGCCGAAACTCATCAAGAACACAGATCAGTACCCCTTTTTCCTTATTCTGGTGAGCACCAATGACACAGCCAATAACACATTTGAGCAGATCACCTCTGATTATGAAGCTTTGGGCAGGAAGCCAAAGATGTTTGGGACACAAGTGATGGGAGAAGTTTGGTTTCTGGGACAACAGTCTTCACTTCTTAGACAGAGGACTACTGGTTAAAGTTGGGCTGCACCTCCAAAGACTGGAAATAATGTCTTTGGTGGTAGCATAGCAAGTCTGATCAAGAGGGCTTTAAACTAAATTATTGAGAGGTTCAGCATGATAGATCAAACATCAGCCCAAATCCGCTTCCTTCTCATCTTTTGATTTCTGTTGCCCCCTCCATTCTACTTTCTCTTCTTTATACTATTAACCTTTCTATCTCTAATGGCTCCTTCCCTTCTGCTTTTAAGCATGCTTTAGTTTTGCCAATCTTGAAAAAGCCTTCTCTTGACCCATCTCTCAAGCTATTAGCCTATCTCATTTCTTCCTTTTCCATCTAAGGTTTCAGAACGTGCTGTTTATTTTCGCTTCCTGGAGTTTCTTACTGCTAATTCTATTACTGATCCTTTTCAGTCTGCTTTTGCCCACTGCATTCGACTGAGACTGCTCTTACTATGATCACTGATGATCTTTTACTGGCTAAATCTAAAGGTCTGTATTCTATTCTAGTCCTCCTGGACCTCTGCTGCATTTGACACTGTTGATCATGGTCTCTTGGTGGATTTACTCCAAGACCTGGGTTTTGCGGGATCGGTTTTAAACTGGTTTAAATCCTACTTGTCAAACAGATATTTTGCAGTGGTTACAGGAGATCAGGTTTCTATCCCCTTGTTTTTATCCCTCTATTGGCTCCCCATTCCTTTCAGAATCAGATATAAAATTATTCTCCTGACCTTTAAAACCCTTCATGGCTTGGATCCCTCTTATCAAGCTGAATCCAGAGAAAACAGAGGTACTCATGATAGGTCCTCCAAATCCAGACAGGGAAATTTGTCATCCAGTTCTGGATGGGGTTACACTTCCCCTAAAGGACAAAGTTCACAGTTTTGGAGTACTCCTAGACCCATCCCTACAGTTATCATCCCAAGTGGATGCGATGGCCAGGAGTGCTTGGTACCAGCTTTGGCTGATATGCCAACAGCATCCCTGTCTGGATCGAAAGGACCTTGAAACAGTAGTACATGCACTGGTAACCTCCCATTTGGATTTTTGTAATGTGCTCTACATGGGGCTACTTTTGTAATCAGGTTCAGAAGCTTCAGTTGGTTCAAAATGCTGCAGCCAGACTGGTCACGGGAACCTCTCGGTTGGACCATATAACACCCGTGTTAAAATCTCTGCACTGGCTGCCAATTCGCTTCCGGGCCCAATACAAAGTGTTGGTTATTACCTTTAAAGCCCTACATGGCTTAGGCCCGAGTTACTTGAGGGAACGCCTCTCCCTACACAGTCCGCCCCGCACTCTCAGAACAATAGGGAAATTGTTACTTGAACACCCCAAGGTGAGATTAGTAGCAACTCACCAAAGCGCTTATACAGTGGAACGCACTCCCAGAAGAGATTCGTCTCAGTGGTACACTGGAAGCCTTTAAAAAGGCAGTAAAAACCCACCTCTTCCGGCAAGCTTATTCTCCTGATTCTCTCTAAAAAAGTATTTCCCAGTCAGATTAAGATGTTTTTAAATTTTACAGTCTTGACTGTTTTAATATGTTGTTTTTAAATATGTTTTATTAGATGTTGTAACTGTTTTTACTGTAATATGACATATAATTTTACTGTATGTGAACCGCTTTGATCTCGAGGAAAAGCGGTATGGAAATAAAAAGATTATTATTATTATTATTATTATTATTATTATTATTATTATTATTTGTCAGTGTTCATCTCTCCTTACCACCCTCCACACACATTGAGACCTTATGACACTGATCTCGTGACTCAGCCAAGGCTCTCCTCCTCCCTTGCTTGAATCTGCTCCTTCTCCTGTGTTGCTACTCATGTTTGGAATCTCCTCCCTACACAATTAAGAACTATTACTTCCTTGGCTAATTTTAAGGTTGAATTGAAGCTGCCCTTGTTTAGGGAGACTTTCCAAATTACTGATTGTTAATCTGCTGCTTACTTTGTTTTTATTGTACACTTATTAATATTATTTTAGATATTTTAATCATGTAATATTGTTGTTTTAGAATACATACTGCTTGGCAGGTTTTTATTCTTTTTTATTCTTTTTTCCCCTTTTTATTTGACCCTTACTATGTAAACCGCTGTGCAAACTTTACAGCACTCTATAAATAAATATTGATGACGATGATGATGATGATAATGGATTTCTTGACAGTTAGAACAGTTTAGCAATAGAACCAATTGAATAGCGAGATAAGGGAGTCTCCTTCTTTGGATGTCTTCAAAAAGACACTAGACAGCTATCTTGTATTGTAAAAGCAGGACTCCACATTATCCCAATTGCTGCTGCCTTTTGCTTTGGACTGTAGTTTCCTGCACCTCATTCCAAGCCACTCAGGCGAGTCTCATGCTTTTTGGAATGGAGGTAGGCTCCATGAGAAAAAGGAATCAAGATGTTTTCATCATGGGTTTCCTTCAACCCTAATTCTCAGGATTCAAAACAGATTTTCTCTCATTTTATATCTTTGTTCCTGTCTCATTGTCATTCAGCCTCTAACCAGAGTTCTCTAGGTTAGAAACAGACTTGCTAACGTGCATTTTGTGTTCTGTTTTTTTTTTTTTTTCCAAATCTTGGAGAGAAGCTATGAGTTATGGAGAACATTAGAGCCCTGATGGGAGAACTTGTTAGTTTGAGATTTCAGCAAACATTACACTCAGACCTTTGAGCATACCTTCACAGTGATAATGACAAAGAACTTGCTTTTAGTTGGAAGAAGAAAAGCTGAATACTGTATAAGCTTTTCTTCTTTGTAATGCTACCTTTTAAAATGCTCCTGCAGCATCTCAGCATACATACAGCCCTGAGAATGTATATTTGCTAAAGATCTTAGTGGAATCAGTGAAACTGATAAGACCCACTGGAAAAAGACACTGCAAAAGAAGAATGAATGCATTCACCTGCATTAACAGGCATACAGGTTTAGAAGAAGTGAGTAAAATGAAATCTGATGGAAGATAAACTCTCCCATGATCTTTCCTTTGGCAAAGGGGAGCTGAACACTTCCTGCTTACCTAAACTATTTTTGTAATGGGAAACACTACTTCACTCAAGAAATGTCACCTAGAACTATTTATTGTAACCTCCTGGAATACAATGCAACATTAAAAGGAAAAGAAAACTGGA
>NW_024804373.1:0-680 GCF_019175285.1 Sceloporus undulatus
TGGCAGGTCATCCCAAAGCCTAGGAATGGCAGAAGAAAAGGTCCTCTGGGTTGTTATAGCCAATCTAGTCTTCTTAGGCTTTAGGAGACTTTTTCCAGTGCAGGGAGGATTGTGTGGAAGAAGGCACTCCTGAAAGTAGTCTGGATCCAAGCCATGTAGGGCTTTAAAGGTTACAACCAACACCTTGTATCTTGCCCAGACACTAATGGGCAGCCTGTGGAGGGATTTAATAACTGGTGTAATGTGGGCAGTTCTAGAAACTACAAACTACAAATTCCATGATTTCACAAGGATGTTGCTATAAAAATTAAACTGGAGCCAGTGTTGCATGCAATGTAGCTTTCTAGAGCACTTGCCCCCATTCTATAGGAAAGCAATGGGTCCTTACCCACAGAGGACACATTTTCATAGGTTTCCATCATCACCTCGTTGTACAGAAATTTCTGCTTTGGAGCCAAGAGTGGCCATTCCTCCTCTGAGAAGAACACTGCCACATCTCTAAAGGTAATCTGCAATAGATAACACCCTTCGCTGAAAGACAGAGGATTGTAAATAACAGCCCCATTGCATCCTAGTCAGTCAAATTCCCAATGGCTCCACCACAAAAAAGGAAGTCTGGACACTAAACTGTCCGGAGATCTTCTTTCCTCCAGTTTCTTCCACAAAGGAGGAATTGAGGG
>NW_024804373.1:780-5479 GCF_019175285.1 Sceloporus undulatus
TCTTTGTGGTCTCTGCGAATCATACAAATGGGTTTCACTGCGCCTGCGCAGTGCTGTTCGGAAACTTCTGGAATCACTGGGCAAAGTTTACTTTGCAACATGTAGAAACTTTTTGGCAGTAACTCCGCCCACCCATTATAAGGCCCCTGCCTTCCTGCTCTTTTCCCCAGTTCCTTTTTTCCGCCGCGCTTGCTGCTTCAGGGAACTTTCGCTTGCTTCGCTTGCTTGGAATCACTTTCGCTTTTTGACCTCAGACTGTCTCTTGACCATTCTCTTTCTCCCGCCCCTGGTAACTCGGACTTTCGGCTCGTCTGACCTCGTTTTTTTGGATTCTCCTCTTGGCTTCGTCGACTTCGGAAGGATGCCAGCACCCTTCAAGAAGTGTGATGTCTGTGGGGGCAAGGTCCCCGTCCAGGACCCCCACTCCTCCTGTCTCCTGTGTCTCGGCAAGGACCATGATACGAAGGCTTGCTCGCTCTGCAAGTCTCTTTCGTCCCAAGCCCGCAAGAACCGTGAGTCCCATCGCCCTGGACAAGGTTCAAGAGGGAGGGCCCCGTCCATCTTCGGCCCCATCGGCTGCACCGCCTGCCTCTTCTCGGGCCAGCGTGTCCAGTGTGGTATCTGCCCCGCCACGGGCTGAATCTTCTACCACCACCGATGTGGCCAGTGGTCCCCACGCACCCAGTGCCACCGACAAACCCTCCAAGCGCCCCCATAAGTCGTCGGGGACTGAGGGTTCCGAGCCCAAGTCGAGGTCCAGGAGGTTGTCGTCCCCGGAGGGCTCGCACACAAAGGATCATCCTGGAACGGAGGTTCCATCGGTGCCGACCCCGTCCTCCAAGGCGTCGTTGAAGACATCTCGACACGCCTCCGACCTGCCCGAGACGGGGGCATCTTCTTCTAAGAAGGCTGCTTCAGTGGAGAAGGCCAAGGCTCCCAAGCCGCAGGCTGTTGTCCTACTAGATCTGCCGGACAACCCCTTTTTCCCTCCTGAGGACCAGGCGGACACTCCACGATCCTCAAAGAAGAGGCACCACAAGGAGGCAGCTGAGGGCTCTGTGCCCAAGAAGCCTAAGTCCAGCAAGGCATCCTCCAAGACAAAGGAGTCTATCTCTCACAAACAGCACTCCCCTTCGAAGAAGACCTTGGCACCAGTCTGCCCGCGCTCCTATGGCTCCCCTGTCGCGCAGACGATCTCACACGCGGCCACAGTCCTCGACACGCCGCTGCTGTCGACGGTCGACTTTGTCCAGGCCGCCATGGAAGTAGCTCGCTCCCCTCGGAGGACCTCCCCTCCCCCTTCGAGCCACTCCGACGTGGATGACTTGATTGACCAGGACACCGACATGTTTTTTGACGCCGAGTCGGTCAGATACTTCATGTCGGTACCAAGGGAGACCGCCTTCAGGGAGTTTACCAGGCTGAATCTCCGCCCGGTCGTTCCTCCAGGTGGCAAGCCTCCATCCCCGTGTGCGACGACTTCGGCTTCAATGTCTGCACCGCGTCGCTCCTTAACAGATCCATCAGCGCTTCAGTTCCCGGCACGCCCAGCTGCTCAGGTGAGAGCCCAGGAGATCCCGCTCACTTCGGGCACCGACTCCGAAGACGAGCCTTTGCTACCATCTGGAGAACCATCGGACGACGACGATACCTCCGTCCAGGCGTCCCCGCAGCAGATTCATCACCCGGATCCATCTTCCCCGATGGACGATGTATGTTCATTTAATGAGCACATCATTAAAATGTCCAGGGCTCTGGGCATTGATCTCTCCTACCCAGAAGAAGAGGCTCAGGACCCTGTAGAACATCGAGTGCATGGCCGGGTGCCCACGCCGCCCTCCATCCCACTGCTGCCGTCCTTCGATTCCATCGTCCGGAGGTCATGGGATATGCCGACGTCCCTCGTCGGCTCCTCTAGGAAGATCGAGGCTCTCTACCGGATCTCCCCGTCGAGTTGCTCTTGGTTGACCGACCACCCCAGGCAGAACTCGGCGATTGTCGAAGGGGCCCAACAGTCCTTCATCCCAAAGCAGGCGACTTCCCCAGCTGACCGGGAAGGTAAAAAGATTGATGGTCTAGCCAGGAAGGCCTACTCGGCGTCTGCCCTCGTCATCAAAGCCATCAATTACATCGCCTGCATGGGGGCTTATGTCCAAACATTAATGGAGGGCATCTCGCCTCTCGTCCCGGACGTCCCGGATGAGGTTCAGCGACGCTTGGTGGAGATCCGGGATGAAGCCCACTCGGTCGGGAGTTGGCTTATCACTGCCTCCAGAAATGTGGCCGACTGCAAAGGACGGGCGATGTCGGCTTCGTTGGCTCTACGCCGACATGCGTGGCTGAGGGGGTCGGACCTCAACGCCAGTGTCAAGTCAACTATTGAAGACATGCCCCTGGACGGTACCAGCCTCTTCCATGCAGACACCGACGAGCGCCTGAACCGCAAGTTCAGGATGAAGGCGGCAGCAAGGAAGCATGGGATGTCCTCTTCTTTCATCCAACCATTCCGGAAGAGGCAGCGCCCGTGGCAGCCTCAAGGTCAGTCACAAGGTACCTTCCAGCAGGACCGACAGCTCCAACAGCAGGTCCCACAGAGGTGCCGGTACCCATCTCAGAACTCTTCCTCCTCTGGCCGCCGCAACTTTCCGTCTCGGTACCGAAAGTCTCGCCGACAGGACACCGACCAGGGGAAGAAGAGAGCCTGAAGGGTTGCAGCGCGCTTCGTCTCTCCTTCCCTTTTCTTCTTTGACATTTTGAGGCCCTTTGCTACCACCTGGGCCTCTATAACAACTGACTCGTGGGTCCTCAACATCGTCCGTAGGGGTTATGCCCTCGAGTTCCAAGAGCTCCCCCCATCCAGAGCCTTCATGTCCACTCACCCCTCGGACACCCTTCTCGACGAAGTGCGCACCTTACTGGACAAGGGGGCAATCTCCCCTTTGTTGCCCGAACACTATTCCAGGGCCTTTTTCTCCAGGTACTTCACGGTACCGAAGGCAGATGGGGGCATTAGACCCATCTTGGACTTGAGGGAGTTGAACCGTTTCCTTGAATACCGCCGGTTCCGGATGGTAACTTTGGCTTCTATTCTGCCTCTTCTCCACCAGGGCCTGTGGTTCGCGACGGTCGATCTGAAGGATGCTTATTTCCACATCAGAATTCGGGAATCCCACAGGAGATTCCTCGCCTTCGCCGTCGGCTCCACCACTTACCACTACAACGTGCTCCCCTTTGGCCTTGCCACGGCCCCGAGGGTCTTCACGAAGTGCATGGCACCAGTGGTGGCCTACCTTCAGCAGAAGGGCTACAGAGTCTTTCCGTACCTCGACGACTTTCTGTTTGTCGCCGACTCGCAGCAGGACCTCCAAGACGCAATCTCATTTGCCTTGCACCTTTTAGGCTCCCTCGGACTGGTCGTCAACGAGGAGAAGTCTCACTTCACCCCGACCAGACAGGCCAAGTTCATCGGAGCCATCCTCGACTCCGAAAGATGCTCCGCCTTTCTCCCTCTGGACCATTTCCAGACGCTGGTAGCATCGCTGAGACCTTGCATCTCTCACAGAAGGGTGAGGGCCAGGGAGGTCCAAGTGGCCCTGGGTCACATGGCGTCAACGACTTTCGTGACACCGTGGGCAAGGCTTCGCCTCCGACCACTGCAATCCTGAATCCTCTCAGTCTTCTCTCCGATGGAGGCCTCCCCTTCCAAGTGGCTCACGGTACCAAGACAGGTGGCCGCTTCGCTAAGATGGTGGCTGGACGGCCGCAACGTCTGCATCGGAATGCCCTTCCATCAACCCCAGCCTCAATTGACTTTGAAAACCGATGCTTCCCTAGAAGGCTGGGGCGCCCACCTGCGCAACCTGGTCGTCAAAGACAGGTGGTCGGCCCAGGACAAGCTTCTCCACAGCAACACTTTGGAGATGCTCGTAGTCAAAAAGGCGTTGAGGGCGTTCGAATCCACTGTCGCAGGCAAGGTGGTCCTCCTGAGGACGGACAACACCACCGTGATGTACTACATCAACAAACAAGGAGGCACCAGATCCAGGACTCTGCTAGACCTTACGCTCCACATCTGGGACTGGTGCATTCAGAGACAGGTCCTCTTCCAGGCGATTCATCTTCCCGGAGAGGCTCCATCCCGAGACGGTCAGCGACCTGTTCGACCGGTGGGGAACTCCCCGGATCGACCTCTTCGCGACCAGATGGAACAGCCACTGTCCCCAGTTCTGCTCCAGGAGGCTAATGGACGGATTCCTCAGAGACGCGTTTGCCTTCCTTTGGACGGGAGAGCTACTCTATGCTTTCCCTCCATTCCCTCTCATCATCAGGGTGGTGTCCAAGATGACAACGGACCAGTTGCATGCGATCCTGATCACCTCGTGGTGGCCGAGACAACCTTGGTTCGCATCCCTTCTCCACCTCTCCAGGAGATGCTTCCTCCGCCTCGATCCCCACCCGGACCTGTTATCGATCCAAGACGGCCGGATTCTGCACCCGGACATCGAGAGCCTACCGCTGGTGGCTTGGAGGATACAGCCCTAGCCGCCCTGCCGGAGACGGTGAGGACGGTGATCCTGGCTGCAAAAAAACCTTCCACCCAGCGGTCCTACGCCCTGAAATGGAGGAGGTTTCGCCTCTTTCTTGACCAGAAGGGCCTGTCTCCTGATCAGGTGTCCACTCCAGTGGTACTGGAGTTTTT
>NW_024804374.1:0-1478 GCF_019175285.1 Sceloporus undulatus
AATGCATTTGGGGACCTTGTTCTAATCTAGTGCCTTCCTTTGCAGAGATTTCAAAGCAATAATTGTGTGGGAAATGTGTGACTTGAAATGCTGTGTTTTTGGTAAAATGCTCTTTGGAAATGGTGGGCGGGGGGCACTGATGTCCTTAGTCTCTGGTTCCACATGCCTCTTGCGATCAGATACGAACAAGAAAACAAACTTTTAAGAGAAATAGCCAGCAAGTCTCCTTTGCATTTGATCCCTTCTTTACTTTGCATTTGATCCCTGTGTGGCTTTCTTTACTACATTGCTTTCGTACTAATGTGTATTTGTCTGACGAAGGTCGGGGGGTCTCTGCTTTCCTGGTTTAGGAAGAGTTGACCCTCAAAACAAAGCCTTCTCTCCATGATCAATCAGAGAAGGTTTTTGGAGTTAGTGGGAGGGACTGGGGAGCACTGGGGTCTAGAGGCTGCTTTTCCCAGATCCGTGGAAGAAGACAGTGGCCCCATACAGTCAGGCCAAAAGAAAGCTGCTTCTGGTCACTTTGCAGGTATGCTGTTTAAATGACACATGTGTCCTAAGGGGCCGGAAGCCACGCCAAAGCCACGTTAGGGTCCTATGGACTGGAGCATGGCTTTGGCGCAGCTTCTGGACTCTTAGAACGCTTGCATCATTTCAACAGCATACCTCCAAAGTGACTCGAAGCAGCTTTATTTTGAATAGAATCGAAAGGGAATGCTTTTGTCTGTTGTGTGTATTTGTGTATGGGGGGCGTCTCTCCTTTTCTGGCATTCTAGCAGCTCCTATGAAGAACCCACACCACCGTTTTCAGAAACTCCAGCTGCATGATCAGGTAAGCCCTCTTTTCTGTTTTTCAATAGCAATAAATACCAACAACAGTCTTTTAGAGAGAGATCCCTCACAAGAGAAAGCTCCATGATGTATTTTAAAGGCACTAAGGATGCTAGGAAGCAGGTCTCTGCAATGTCTCACAACAGTTTTCAGGTTGCAAAAAATGAATATGCTGAAACAATTCAGGTTTTACTGAGAAAATGTTCTCATTCTGTCAGGTTTCCCAGAGAAAACGCACAAAAACCACTGAGATTTTTCCCCATTGTGTAAACGTGGTTTGTGTGTATTTCTGTGAAGCCAGTATATCCACCAATTTGGGCTAAATTCAATGGCTCGTCCTTCTCAGAATGAATCAATGGGATCTGTATCAGTGCTTTGGTTTACCAAGCATCTGTTGATTTCTGCTCTAGTTAGTATTATCTACTACAGTTAGGATTAACAAGTGGTTTAAGGCTTTAATTACAGGAGGAAGGAAGGAAGGAAGGAAGGAAGGAAGGAAGGAAGGAAAAAGGTAAATGGCCGACAGATGATACTTTTGTTTTTTCAAAAGAAATTTTGATTTCAGCTGTGGTTTGTTTTACCAAGTGTCTGTTTCTTTCTGCTGTGGTTAATATTATCTGCTACAGTTAGGATGAGCAAGAGGCTTA
>NW_024804374.1:1578-5477 GCF_019175285.1 Sceloporus undulatus
TTGGGCTAAATTCAATGGCTCGTCCTTCTCAGAATGAATCAATGGGACCTGTATCAGTGCTTTGGTTTACCAAGCATCTGTTGATTTCTGCTCTAGTTAGTATTATCTACTACAGTTAGGATTAACAAGTGGTTTAAGGCTTTAATTACAGGAGGAAGGAAGGAAGGAAGGAAGGAAGGAAGGAAGGAAGGAAAAAGGTAAATAGCCGACAGATGATACTTTGGTTTTTTCAAAAGAAATTTTCATTTCAGCTGTGGTTTGTTTTACTAAGTGTCTGTTTCTTTCTGCTGTAGTTAATATTATCTACTACAGTTAGGATGAGCAAGAGGTTTAAGGCTTTAATTACAAAAAGAAGAACAAAAGAAAGGAAGGAAGGAAGGTAAATGTATGCCGGACAATAATTTGCTTGATATTTATATTTCTGCTGTTACTGGAAAGAGGGAAAGGCCCCTTATCTAGCAGAGCTTGGTGGCTTGCCCTTAAGTTATGGAGAAGGTTATAGTATTTGAGGAGGGCTTAGATCGCCTTAAACCTCTGGCAGAAGAGCATGATGTTAGTTCCTGGTCCAAGTGTGTCACAAAGAAAGCTACGTCTCTTGGCCGCTCCTCCTCTCTTCTTTCCCATCTGGGCTCAAATCTTGCTCCTAGTTCCTTCATATTAAGGCGAATGGAGATAGCTTTGTGCGAACTGCGCTTGCGTTCTTCTGTCTCGTATTCCCTCTGTATTTTATTTCATTTCATTTCTATACCGCCATTCTCACCGGAGGGACAAAAGGGGGCTCACAGCTAAAACATTGAAAAGTGTTATAAAATTCAATCAATTACAAAGTCTATATAAACAATCACATAAAATATGCAGAACTTCAAAACAGACTAAAAACCCACCTGCCCCACCTTTGATGAGGGCGCAGCTGGCGCACAAGTTTAAGCTGTGCAAATGCACTCCTGACCAGTGCTAAGACCTGGGCATCCAGGCTCAGAGAGGAGTCCAGGCAGATGCGACATCTGAATGAACGGGCTCAGATGGCACATAGGTTTACCATGTGCAAATGCACTCCTGGCAACTGCTGAGAGAACTCTGCCACAGCAAACTACACAACCCAGGCTTTCTTGTGACCTTAATCCTGCAGTGTTGCAACCCCCCAAGAGTGAAAGTCCTGTGTTTCCTTGGCAGCACCAGAGTGATGGGTATCCTTTGTTGGCCTTGCAGGGTCCTCTCTGCGGAGCAACTGTTGCCTCTTTGCGACGGATGCCAATTCCTGTGCCAAGCTCTGGGTGCCCCTCTGGATTTTCATGGGCGAAGACAACTGGACAGTGAGTGACCCTCCGAGAATTTGAAGCGATTGGGCTTTGAATGCATTTGGGGACTTTGTTCTAGTGCCTTCCTTTCCAGAGATTTCATAGCAGTAATTGTGCGGGAAATGTGTGACTTGAAATGCTGTGTTTTTGGCAAAATGCTCTTTGGCAATAGTGTGTGTTGGGTGTGTGTGTGCTGAAACTTTTGTTTCGTAGGGTTGCCATAATTATCCACTAAAACCCAGGACAAAATGTGGAACAAAATCTAGACCAAACTGTAGGACAACTGCAGGACAAAAAATGAACCCCACAACGTAGGATGTTTAAGAAAATGGAGGACCTGAAATGTCCTACATTTTCGGATGAGTTTTGTCCTGCAGTCATTCTACAGTTTGGTCTAGAATTTGTCCTACATTTTCTCCAAGGTTTTAGTGGACAATTATGGCAACCCTAGAACTTGTTCCACGTGCCTCTTGGGATCCCATATGTACAAGAAAGCAAACTTTCAAGGAAAATAACCAGCATTTGATCACTCTTTGACCTTCTTTAGTGCATTGCTTTTGTATTGTAGTTTTTGTGGTGGTGGTGGGTTTCTCCTTTTCTTGGTTTTTCAACAGTTGCAGCCAAGAACACACAGACCTCAAAAGAAAGCCATCTCTCCAAGATCAATGAATGGAAGTCATTCCCATAAGGCCATTGAGAACCCCTTTCCACTCACTTCCTTTGGGGTTACTTGGAGAGACTGCGAGCACCGAGATCTTAAGTTTGCTTTTCACAGATCAGGAGAAGGAGGCACTTTCTCAGAGGTAAAAAGTTCACACATAATGGATCAAGGAACAGGTGAGGTGTCTATTCTCTCTTTGCACATCATGAATAGAATGAGAATGCATCTCTGTGGGTGTTTGTATGCGGGGTTTCTCTCCTTTTCAGGGGTTCTAGCAGTTCCTATGAAGAATCCACACAACCATTTGCCTGAAATCATTCCACACCCGTTGGCATTGTAGTTGGAATATCTGGTAGGTTTAGACACTGTTGTTGGTATTTGTTGAGACACTGTAGTTGGTGTTTGTTGAGACACTGTTGTTGGCATTGGTTGAGGCTTGCTCTTGAAATACAAAAGTGTGTTAAGAACAGATCCCTAACAAATCCAATCTCAAGGATGCATCTTCAAGGCAGTCCTTCTAATTCTGTCAGGTTTTCTTTTTCCTGAGAGAACACTCCTCCTCTCTGTGTTCTCTCAGGTTTTGCTTTTCCCCTTGTTGCATTGCCAGAAAAAAGCAAAAGGCGCTGGTGGTTGGCACTCCTGGTTTCCAGGACGGGGTTCAAGTCCCTGCGGAGCCCTCGTTTTCCTCCCAATGCAGCTCTCCTCTCCTCTTTCTGCCTTTTCCTATTTCACATACACCCAGATTCCCTGGGGTTAGGGGCACAGGACCTTTGAGATCGTGGGAGAAAGGCAAAGAAAAGCACACTGGTTTTATTTTATCTGAAAGAACAGCTGTCTAGGAATTTCTAGGTCCTCCAGCACAACTCTTATGTTCAACACCTGCTGGAGATTAACCATAGTATCATACCGTAGGACATACAAATGCCTAGAGAAGTGTTCTTTCTAGGAATCTCTAGGTCCTCTCATGCAATACCTTGTGCTGCCAGTAGCTTCCTTCCTTCCTTCCTTCCTTCCTTCCTTCCTTCCTTCCTTTATCTCAGTTTCTTTCTCTGCATCTGCACTGAGGAAATAAAACCACTTTAACTGCCATGGCTCCATCCTACAGACGCCTGGGATTTGTAGTTTTGTGAGGCAGCAGCATTCCTTGGCAAAGAGGGCCAAAGGCTATGTAAAACTACAAATTCCATTGGATTCCATAGGATGTGGTGTCAAATAGCACTAGTGTAGATGTACCCTTAGTCTCAAAGAGACTACAAAAATACACCTTTTCTACAATACTCTTTTGAATACTAAGCCTTCTTTGTGCTCTTCAGATACATTTTGTCAATTTTGTATTCCTTGAAATATTAAGTCTTGTGAACTCAAGGTAGGTTCCTAATATCTAGATTGAACATCATCACATATTCTGGAGTGGTAAGATTTATATTTTTTAAAGAAGGGAAGCAAAGGTATACCAATCGATTCACTTTGGAAACTGTTCAAATAAGGCTGATTTGGGGATGTTGTGAAGCTAGTGACACCTATTTATTAATGCTCTTATTAAATTATAGAATGTGGGAAATCTATCATGTTTTCAGATCAGTCGTTAATAAGAACAAGAGTTTAAAAGGAAAAGTTTGCTTCCAAAGAAGATCAGAGCAATACAATTTGGTAAGAATTTGATGTTGTTTATGTCACTTCATATTCTTCTTTATATTGCAATGGGCGGTCTGAAGGGAAAGATGACACTCCTAATTCTAAAATGTCATGTCAATATATTGATCGTGTTTTATATGCTGGATAGGTTGGAAGAAAGAGCGTGGGCAGGAGAAATTTGGAGTACTTGGGAATCTTAGTCTGGGAACTGAGGAACACGGAGACACTAAACCAAGAATATAGACCTGAGGGGGTTCTATTCATTGTGACTTTCTTGCTCTCTGTTTGTAGTATGATCCAACAAG
>NW_024804375.1:0-5476 GCF_019175285.1 Sceloporus undulatus
CCATCATACAACAAAGTAAAGGACCACTGCATCTACTACCATAACCTGATATAGTCAACAGTACATATCATCAGTGTGCATGGAACTAATTACTAACTTAAGGGACTTAATCTAATCTCTTTAACTCATCATGACAGAACCCCGAATGAATAATTGAATGAAGGGGATTTCTGACACTTCTCATCACAGGAAAGCTATAAGCAAGGTCTTCCTTATCTATTAATTACCAAATTTTGAAAGTTGTTATATGTTAGTATTGTTATTAATTCTAAACCTGTATAAAAGGTTTCTTTGTTTTCTCCTTTCCTTATTGCTTAAAGAGAATGAGAAAGATATTCAATTATTATGCAACAAAAATTGAGCAGCGATTCTTTACCTATTCCTTTTAAATTATCAATAACTTATATGCTATTGTAAAGAAAACACTCCTCCTTTTGTGAAGTAAACACTTCTCCTATCCACCAGGTGGCACTTTGCCAACTTGATTACCGTCTTCCTTGAGTGGAGTAACTACTTGCTCCCTTTCTTTGCTATCTCTAAATGCTTTCCCTTCCTTCTTGATAATTTTTGCACTTCCATTTGGTGCAACCTTGAAAACACTGAGGGAATTTCCCAATTTAAACCAAAAGTCAATCCAAACCGGTATCTTCTACCTTACAAGCTGAATTTAATGTTCAGTATTTTCTAAAGGGTGACACTTCCCTTTTAAATCAGATGTGGAGACACACTAAATCAGATATAATGACCTCTGATCTCTTAACTTAACCAATACCCTAAACTGCTGAGAAACCCGGTCTTCGCTCCCACTCTTCTCACTGACCCCCCTCCTCTATCCAGAATTCCTCCCTCTCAAAATCCTCTTTCCAACCAAGCTTATGTCTTTTTTCCTTTTCCCCCCTTTCCCCCCCTTCGTCTTCTTCTCATCCTGGTCCGACGCTTCCTGTCTTCTTCTTCAACTCTTCCCTCTGCTTCCTTCTCCTTTCCTTGGACCCACCAGAGTCTCTCCAAACTCGTCTGCTTCTTGGCCTGGTCTAGAACCACCTAGGGGGCATCTGCTCTGGAACCACCCGGGGACACATTCACTTCTCATCCTGGATAGATGCCACTGGTAAGGCTGTTTGCTTCTCATCTCGGGATTATTCCTCCTCTCACACTCTCCTTCTCTCCCTATCTATATCGTCCTTACTTCCTTGGGCTCCTTCGTTTCTCTCTCTCTTTCGACAACTCCTTCTCTCTCTTCTACTTTATTTCTTTATTTTAGTTCTTGGGTTTCTAACTCTCAAAGCCGGCTCACAATAAGTTTTCTCTCATTCCAACACCACCTCCTTCTGCGTTTCTGTCCCACAGCTCAGACCACCCTTCCCACAGTTCTCAGCTCTTCCTTGCCATAGGCCTGTTTTTACTTAAGGATTCTTTTCATCACTTCTGCTTCCATGCAGTTTCTCCTTCAAACTTCCAATGAGGTATCAAAGCGAGGATCTTTCTTTCTCATTTCCCATTTCTCAGATACAGTTTAACTGGCAGAGTTTGCTACAAATGTAGCTCCTGAAAGCTTGCAGCTGTGGTCCATCTACGTCCCCAAGGAGTTATTCCGACCATTCACCGGCTTGTGTCCATGAGAATCAGCTGGGATCCTCCTTTTAGGGGGCCCTTTCAGACCCGTCCAGATTCCCCTCTGATAGAGAGAGGTTCTAGCTTCTCAATATTGCAGAAATTCCTGCTTTGTAGAAGCTAATTAGCCTGCAAGCTGGATTGCTTACCACCCGCTACATTGGAGGGCAACTTGTCACTCCACCATCTTTCCCTGAAGGAGCGGAAGGAAGAGAGGAAACCAGGGAGTGATGAAGGGAGTAGAGATGCATCTAAGGAGAACATTAATAGAGAAGAAACTGTGGACGACCTGCTGGGAGCTTCGGGAGGACAGGTCTTTAACGTATTACTAAGAAATTCTAACGATGAAGACGAGGAGGATGAGGAAGAGGAGGAAGAACTACAAGGAAATTAATACAGAGAAATCTATAAAAGAAAGGGAAAATGAAGTTCCTATCTTGGAACATTAAAGGCATGAATTCAGCATACAAAAGGAAAAGAATCTTTCATGAATTAGAAAAAGGGAAAGCAGAAGTAATAAGTATTCAAGAAACCAGAATCAGAAAACAAGATGAAAAATATTTGAGGAACCCCAAATTAGGCCAGATTTTTATAAGCGCAGGTAAGAAAAAAAAGAATGGGGTAGCAATGTATATTAAAAATCATATCAAAGCGGAAGAAGTGTTAAATGATGCAGAAGGAAGAGTTATTCAAATAGAAATGAATTTGAATGGAAAAAGAACCCTAGTGACTGTGATTTATGGACCTATTCAAAATAAAGGAAAATTCTATGAGAAATTATTAAAACAAATTCAGTCTTTAAATCAAGACAATTATATTTTCAAGGGTGATTGGAATGGGGCATTAGACCCCAAAATGGATAGACAATCAAAGAAAAAGATTCAGGAAAAGCAAGGGAAACTACCGCAAAGTTTCTTTGTACTACAAGAAACATGATCAATTAAAGACCCTTGGAGATATAAAAAATCAGACTAAACAAGATTTCATCTTCTTCTCCAACCCCCATATATCAACCTCTAGAATTGATATGTTCCTCATCTCGATAGAATTATTACATATGGTCAAAAATACTAAAATAATTATAAATAAAAATTTGGACCATAACCAAATTGCATTGGAACTAAAGTCATTAAATAAAACCTTTTCGTGGAGATTAAATGAAAACTTAATTAGTGATGAGGTAATAAAGAAACAAATACAAAAACAATTAATGTTGTATTTTGTGGAGAATGAAGATAAGGGAACAAAAATGAAGACGGTTTGGGATGCCTCAAAGGCAGTCATTAGAGGTTTTATTAAAAAAAAAGGTTTTGAAAAGAAGAATAAAACTAAGAAAGAAACTCAAGAAATTTCAATAAAAATACAAGAAAAAGAAAAACTATTGTTATCCAATAAAGGTAAGGGTAACGATAAAACCAAAAAGGAATTGAATCTTTTACATAAACAATTAGAGTTGAAAACATCGGAAGAAATAAGTAATAAATTAAAATATATAAAGCAAAGACAATTTGAGTTTGGCAATAAAATTGGAAGATATTTAGCATATAAAGTAACAAAAGAAAAAGGAAAAAAGTATGATATTTGAAATTCAGGACGGACAAGAAAAATATACAGAAGGAGACAAGATTAGAAAGATTTTTTTATAAATTCTACAGGAAATTATACAAAGTAGTAAAGAATACAAATTTAGAAGAAGGGGGACTTGAGGAATACTTAAAGGAAATAGAATGCCCTGAGATTTCAAAGGAAACCAAAGAAGGATTAAATGCTGAAATATTGAAATCAGAAATAAAACAAGCCATAACAAGAGCAAAACTTGGAAAAGCCCCAGGGCCAGATGGTTTTACAATGATTTTCTATAAAACATTTCAAGATGTATTAATAGATCCCCTTCAAAAAACGTTTAATTATATTCTTAAAGAGAGTATCCCAGAATCTTGGAAGGAGGCAACGATTACAATAATACCCAAGGAAGGTAAAGATAGTTCATTACCACAAAATTATTGTCCCATTTCACTCTTAAATAATGACTACAAATTATTCGTAAACATTTTAGCAGAAAGGATCAAAAAAGTGTTGATAAATTGGATACATCATGATCAATGTGGTTTCCTGCCAAAAAGACATACAAAACAACATATTCAGACAGTATTAAATTTAATAGAGTTCTATGATAAAAATCCAAGTAAAGATTCGGCTTTTTTTGTTGTTGTTGTTGTAGACAAAGAAAAAGCTTTCGATAACTTGGATTGGAATTTTATGTTTAAATTAATTAAAAAATTGGAATTGGGACAAAATTTTGGAACTTGGATTAGGCAGATTTTTAAGGAACAATGTGCAAGGATTATAATAAATGGAGAGAAAACCGAAAGCTTTAAAACAGAAAAGGGCACCAGACAAGGGTGTCCCTTACCTCCACTCCTCTTTATAATGTGTATGGAGATACTATGTAAAAAAATTAGAGAAGACAAAAATATAAAAGGAGCAATGATTAGAGGTAACAAAATTAAAATTAAAGCATACGCTGATGATGTAATGATTGTGATTGAAGAACCAGACAAGAATTTGGGTAAGGTTTTGGAAACAATTGGAGAGTATGGAAAGTGGGCAGGTTTGAAAATTAATAAAGACAAATCAATGATGATATTGTTTAATATGACACATGATCAAAAGGATTCACTTCAAGAGAAGAGTAAGATACAAATTTTGAAAAAAGTAATATATTTAGGGATAAACCTCTCAAATAAAACTACGAACTTTATGACAATAATTACAAAAATATTTGGCAAGAAATTAAAAGAAACCTCAATAAATGGTCTAACTTAAAAACCTCCCTGTTGGGAAGGATTGCAATTATCAAGATTCTTCTAAAATTAATGTATTATTTTCAAAACATTCCTGTTATTCTAAAAGAATCAATTTTCAACTAATGGAGAAAAGATGTGTGTAATTTTATATGGGCAGGAAGGAAACCATGAATCAAGTGGAAGATTTTGACAGATGTTAAACAGAGAGGGGGATTTTCGTTACTGGATTTCAAAATTTACTTTCATGTGTGTGCACTTGATTGGATTAGAGAATGGATACTGTTGGAAAACACTCCTTTATTAGATATAGAGGGCTACAGTATTAGGTTTGGATGGCACGCATACCTCTGGTATGGTAAACTGGCACAAAATAAGAACTTTAATGATCACATAGTTCGCCAATCATTATTGAAAGTCTGGTTAAAATATAAGCAAAAATTATACAGGAAATTAGCAGGATAGACATCTCCCCAAGAAGCATTTATGAAAAGAAGTAAAATTGAAGGTAAAGACTGGATAAGATATAGAAATTTGCTAAAAAGCAATAATGGAAAATTAATAATGAAAACTAGAGAAGAATTAAAAGAGGAAGGCTTAGACTTAGGCTGGTTCCCATATAGACAGCTAATGGAAAGATTTAGGAAGGATCTAAAACAAGAAGGAATAAATTTGGGCAAGACGGAATTGGATGAGATTATGGAGGGAAACAAGAAAGGTAAAATTTCAGGTATTTATAAAGTATGTCTAAAATTGGAGTTAGAAGAGGAAACTATTAAAGCCAGCATGGTAGAATGGGCAAAAAATATAGGAAGAAACATTCAGTTGAATAGTTGGGAAAGATCCTGAGGCAAGAATTTGGATTTTATGTGCTGCATGGATATAAAACTATATGAAAATGCTGCATAGATGGTACCTTCCTCCTTCAAGATTATCTAAAGTGAAAAAAGACAAATCTGGAACATGTTGGAGATGTAAAGAACATTACGGCTCTTTCTTTCATATGTAGTGGACGTGCCCTTATATTAAAACATTCTGGATAAAAATAAATAAGATAATAA
>NW_024804376.1:0-5476 GCF_019175285.1 Sceloporus undulatus
CCGCATCAGAAGTTCAGAACAAGGGCCTTTTAAACAAGTTTACACCAGTTTGAAAACCAGTTTATTATATAGAGTGAATGAGGCCCTAGAATACAGCAAATGACTGAGTACTTCAAGAAACAAGCAACAGCAGAGGAAAAAGGAAACAAATCTCTTTATTATTTAATACAGTCTTCAAAAAATTTAGGTCATACCTTCAGGATTGTAAAGCATCTCTGCATAGGAAGTTGCACCTCCCCCCCCCCCCCCCAAAAAAAACTAAAAGCATATTAGATCTTGTAGTAATTGAAACAATGAACAGCTAGAAATGAAAACAAGGCCATTTAATCACTTTTGCCAAAAAAGTAGAGATGGCCAGATGAGGAAGGAATCAGGGAATTTTCTGTCCCATTTCTCTCCAATATTGGGGTGAGGGGGAATGACCTCCAGTTCAGAAATGGAAGCATCACTCTCAAATGTTTGATCGTTACAATGTTTAATTGATTTAGACAGACATGTCCATTAAGAGGCTTTTCACAGAGCAAAAACATGGAGGAGGATTGGTTTTCATTAACTTAATACTATTCTGCAAGAAGGAATTACAAAAAGCAGCTTTAGGCAGCATCTCAGAGACATTAAAAAAAAAAAAAAAAAAAAAGCAAACCCAGCTCCCTGCAATCAAAATATTTCTACAGATCTGTAGAATCTGCCAGTGAAACAGACTGAAGAAATCCTCAAGGGATACAGCAGAATTCAGTGCTGATGAACACTCTTGTAGTGAATTCTTCCTCCCTTCTTTACATGGCAAATCTGCCAGTTATGCTAGGGAGAGAAAAACAGGGAAATGCTATAAAACGAGAACATGATAATGAAACTGAAAGAATTTGAGTCAGGCTGAAGGTGAGGCAGAGAACAGGAACAGAATCCTCAAGAGAAAGAACTTTGTGAGTTGTAACAGAAGAAGGTGCGAAAGTCTTTCACAGATTGTAACAGGAATAGACTCCAGGTTTTCTTCCAACCCATTATTTTACCAGTAGAGTTGAGCATGACACCCCATAGATTCCAGCGACTGCTTTGGAGGAAGGGAAGGATACAATCTCAAAACATGTACAGGTTGAGCCTTCCTTATCTGAAATGCTTGGGACCAGAAGTGATTTGGGTTTTGGATTTTTTCAGATTTTGGAATATTCACATATACATAATGAGATATCTTGGCCTGGGGATCCAAGTCTAAGCATAAAATTCATTTACGTTTCAGATACACCTTATAGACATAGCCTTAAGGTAATTTTATACATGATGTTTGCAATAATTTTGTGAATGAAACACAGTTTGTGTACATTGAGCTATCAGAAAGAAAAGATGTTACTATCTCAGCCGCCCATGTGGACAATTTTGGATTTTAGAGGATTTCGGAATTCCGGATAAGGGATACTCAACTTGTACAAAGAGATGAAGGTAAGCTGCCAACCCCATCCAAAAATTCCAAGACTAGAAGCTGAAATAATTTCTTTACTGCTTGATAATCTAATATATACAAAAACAACTAGGATGCTGAGAATGGAGGCTGCTTTCTTTCCTTGCAAAATGCACAAGCAGGGAAAGGAAGCACTTTCCTTCTTCTTCAGGGCACTGTCATGGCCAGCCAAGAGCAGGACTCAGAGGAGGCCGTGGCTCCTCGGGTGCAAGAAGAAACTGAGGCTATATCAGGTCTCAGTTCTGCCCTGCCAGACCCCAACTCTGATCTTCCAGCCCCAGTGGTTGAGGCTCAGCCAGACTCTAGCTCTCTGGGGTCCCCTCCAGATGCTCAGCAGCTTAGTGTTGCCCCTGTGGAAGAACAAAGCATGGAGGTTCCTTCTTTTAGGCAGAGGAGAGCTGAGAGTTCTTGCGTGCGCAGATCCAAGAGGCTTGCAGAGAGGCAATCTGCAGATAAGCAACAGCTGGCACAAGGGAGAGCATCTCTCATTTAAGCAGCTGGAGAACGGTGACCCTTTGCCAGAGTTTATTGCAAATCCTTCACTGTGGTTGCTGTTGGCACTGGCTCCTTGAACTCTGTGCTCTGTGAATCTTTGTCTGCCCCCGAACCTACAACTTTGGAACGAACTGGACTACTCCTACCTTCTGGCTGCCCTGACCTTGGGCTGAACTGGCTTCCGTGACTTGTGGTATCCTGACCCTGGCTTTCGTTTGTGGCTTGCTTCTCTCGGACTATAGAAAGGTCTGTAGACTGTTTCTCAGCTGCCTAGTTAGATTTCTTGCTGAGCCATCACTATCTGTGTGTGTTTGTTTGTGTGTGTGCTGGCAGCATTCCAGGACAGGCACCTGCTTTCCCTAGAAAATCACTGCTACTATTTTCCTTTTCCTTAAAGTACGTAATGGCAAAATGCCCAAGATGGAAGAGACACAATCTTGCCCAGCCGAGGTAGGAGAGAGGAGGAGGAAGAGATGGAGCAGGAGGAGCAGAGAAACCTGTTTGGCTGAAGTGGTACAGGGGCAGGCAGACAGTATGGCAAGTATCTTAAATATCACAGAGAAACGGCAGACACATCTCAAGATGTTGGAAGATGGTCTTCCAACTCCAGAAACACCATGTGAGGAGGCAGGGACCGGTGAGAGCGGCATGCTCAAAGCTGGCTCACTGGTGGAGCCTCCAAGCCAGCCAGGACGTGAGAGCACTCCAGCCCCAGAAACACCATGTGCAGCTGTGAGGAAGTGAGGACCGGTGAGAGCGGCACCCTCCAAGCTTCCAAGTCAACAAGAATTTGTAATATTACAACAGGTGGAGGATATAGTAGTACAAGGTGATTGTTAGAATTTGATATTATTGTCTGATAGTATTTGATAGTATTGTCTTAACTGTTATCTATTTTATATTTTATTGCATTGTAATGCGTTTTTGCTGCTGTGATTGTATTTGTATATTTGATATTGGGTTGAGGGTATATCTTAATAGACTTTAATGTTATTAATTTAATCATATTGTGATTAATTTAACTGTATTTAGTTAAGATAAGGGGATGAATTTTTAGTTGTATATTTGTTAATGTAATTGTTTATGTAATTGTTTATGCATTTCTGTAAACTGCTTTGATCTGTTGGAAAAGCGGTATATAAATAAAATTTATTATTATTATTATTTGTCAGCTAATAATAACTGGACATTGGATTCTTTATCTCAAGGCTTGACCCGCTCTCCCCACCACAAGTGCACCATTTACCTGCTTTCGAGGTGTTAGATGGGTGCAGTGCTCCCTGAAATAGAGAGAAGGAAACTGTGTTAGCCTTTCCTTAAATTATACATATGACTTGAAAGTTGCATTATAAGAAGGGGAAGGCATTAGTTGTCTGGGGATAAGGCTTCATGAGCCTCACTGGGAAGTGGGCAAGTTTACACTGGACTTTATCACACAGGGACTATTGGAAGTATAAACGGGGATTATCCCATGAAAATCGTGCATTTGAAAGTAAGATTTTCACATGACGCCGTGATTAAATGGCCATTATCCCAGAAATATCCCATGAAAATTGTGCAACTGTGATAAAGGTTTTCATATGACATCGCGTTGAAGAGCAATTAAAGTGCCATTAACCCATGAATAACCAAGCCATAAACAGCAACAAATCATTCACGGGAAAATCCTGTGAATGCTTTATTGCTGTTTATTGCTTGGTTATTACCGGGATAATGATTGTTATATATGAAAATCTTCATTGCGATTTAATAGTAACTGTGCAATTTGTATGGGATAAACACCATTTAAACCTCCACTTTTCCTCTGTATTATAAACTCCAATGAGCAATGTCTATATTGGTTGCTTCACAGCTTCTGTGGTGATTCTGATTTCAGAGTCCAGATGTGCCTTACAGACTCCAGTACTGGGCTCTTGTCTTGAAAAAGAAGGTGGTGGAGAATCTAGACAGGACAGAAAGTGTATCCCTTTCCCTTGCCCAAACTCTGCATAAGGTTGGAAAAGTATTGAGGATGGGTAGGGATCAAAGAGAATCATTGACTTGGATGTCTAACCTTTGTCTTTTTTCTTGCAGTTCACTCTGAATTTGGGCTGGGGTTCACTTAGCACTTACCTCTCCCAGAGCTGTTGGATCCATGGTCACTCACTAAAAAGTAGAGAAAAAAAAACTGAGAGTCATTTCTTTGGACAGGGGGGTTAAGATTTTTCCACTTTTTTGAGGACAGATGTGTGCATGTGCTCATGCACATGCACACAGAGTTATCAGCTTACCCTAACTGCTTTAGCCATAAAAATGTACATAAAAAATGTGGAGTCCTGCAGTTTCAAAACCCAGCATAAAGCTCAAAATCATCTCTCTCTCTCTCTGTAAGCTTTTTGCTGTAAGCTCATGCTGAATCCAACCAAGTGCATATGTAGCTGGTTTCTTTCTGCAGTGGCAATTTTCACTGGAATCTCTATCCTTTCTTCGCTATCTTTTGACAAATTGTGGTTTACGTAAGTCTTCACAATGTCTAAGGACCTTATCACACTAGAACAGAACAGGATTTAAATTATAATTAAATTAGAAAAAACCCGTAAATGCGGGAAGGTTATCAAAATGTTACCGCCAAAGTGAAATAATGTGAAGATAAAGCGAAGGCAAAAGGGACAAAAATGGCAGCTTTTTACATTCAGAACTTCTTGTAAGTAAAAAGCTGCCGTTTTTGTTCCTTTTGGCTTCACTTTATCTTAGCTTTATTTCAATTTCATAGTAATGTCATGTGATAACCTTTCCACATTTACAGGATTTTTAAAATTTAATTCTAATTTAAATCCCGTTTTTGTAAGGGATTCCATGAGTGTGATAAAGTCCTAATAATAATAACATTTATTTATATCCCGCCCCTCTACAAGATGCAATCGGGACGGCTTACAAAGATTTAAAAAACCCACAAAAAACATGTATTGCAAAACCCTCAATCCCCCTCTTAAAATACAATAAACAATATAAGAGTTTAAAAAGATACATAAAAATAAAATAAATTTTAAAAAAATTATATAAGTATGATGGGAGTTAGTGACTGTCCCACCACTGCCACATAATATAAGAACCTTGTGGTGTTACCTCCCACTGACTATGGCATCAAATGTCTTCGTGGTACTTTTGTGAATCTCTATCCATCTAATCTACACACTGGACAAGACCACCCTGTTGCCATCACAGACACTGTGTGTCTTAACTAAAACATTCAAATAACTCTTATGTAACATTCTCAGAGGCACAACTGTATAATACCAAAACCTTTTTAAAATTAGACAGAATCTGGAAAGAAAGGACAGGATGAAAAGGATCACTTCAGGTTCACTAAAGCTGTCTCTGTGAAAAACCTCAATCAAGCAGATATTGGAGCTATAATGCCGATCACCACTATAACTAAGAAGGTTTCTCCAAGGTTGTAAGGAAAGATGCCATGATTAGATTAATACTGTATTTTCCGGCGTATAAGACGACATTTTGACCCAATAAAATTGGGTCAAAAGTCGG
>NW_024804377.1:0-5474 GCF_019175285.1 Sceloporus undulatus
CCTCCTTTAAATCCCTGCAGGATCCAAAGAAGTCCAGCTTTACCTCCTTGACGTGTTGTTCCCGAATCTGTGTGTCCTCCGTCTGGGAAGAAATCCGCTGTTGCAGGCTTCACAAAATAGGTGAGGGCTTTTTTCTCTGGACAGAATGAAGATGCATCCGCCTGGAGTCCAAAGTGGCTCTCCTTGTGAGCCACATCAGAGGCAAAGTCCACAGCTTCACATGAACATGCCACCACGCCCTCAATGTGGCAGTACTTTTATGAGGCCATAGAAAGTGGGGATCTTCAATTCTTGCTTTTGTCCAGGTGTTTTGGAGGTGGAAGCAAGCGGCTCACCTGCCTCCCCAAAGAATGCATCGAACCAATATGTTACAGAATGGATTTTGTGACACCCTCCAACATTTCCCAGATGAAAAGCAAAGCAGGTAGCCAAGCAATAGAAGTGTGCAGTCAAGTTGGCAAAAGAACAGACAAGCCAAGAGAGGCTGGGGAAGAACAGACAAGCCAAGAGAGGTTGCTGTAGTTTGCTTTTGCAAGAGCTGACTGGGAAGGGAAAAATTCTGCTATTGTCTCTCTCTCTCCTGCTGAGTTAATGCAGTGAAAACTCCTTTTGCGCATGGAATAGTTTGAAGCATAGTTTGATCCCTTGTGTGCCATGCACATTGCAAGACTGTGGCTCACAACCCTTAGTAATGTTAGAAGGGTACATTTGTGAGGGTATAACTGTAAGCCACTCTGAGAGCCTTTAGGGCTGAAGGGTGGGGTATAAATACTGAAAATAAATAAAATAAAATACATGAAACAGGGCTTAGGGCAAAGAACACATGCAGCCCTCAAGGCTTTTTTTTGGTAGCCATGGCCCTTCCAAACCCTCAGCTTACCCTTTTTCTGGCAAAAAAAAGGCACATGAGTGTAAATGGCTTCCCCAGGTTTTAAATAGAAGTGCGTATCTTCCAACATTTCACAGATGTAAACTAGAAGACAAGTGGCCAAGCAACCTCAGTGTGTAGCCAAGATGGCAAAAGTTATCAATGAGGAAGATCACACAAGCCAGGAGAGGCTGCAGCAGTTTGCTTTTGCCTCAACCAACTGGGAAGGACAAAATTCTGCCCCCTCCATTTCCCTCCTCCTGCTGCGACTGAGTGGAAAGGACTTTTGCATTTTAAACTCACTTTTGCAGCAACTGAAGTCAGATGAGAACAAAGGAGGAAAGTGGGAGGAGAAAGAAAGAGAAACCAGGACATTTTAGCAGGAGCTGAAAAAGTGGGATAGAGGAATAATCAGGGTTTCCGTTACCAAATCAGGACACTTGGAAGA
Organism: Sceloporus undulatus; assembly: GCF_019175285.1. NCBI lineage: Eukaryota > Metazoa > Chordata > Lepidosauria > Squamata > Phrynosomatidae > Sceloporus > Sceloporus undulatus. Next base: position 1,317 of record NW_024804377.1, read on the forward strand.
TATGCACCTGCGCCATTCAAAGTTGTGTGTCTTCAAGTCATTTCCAACATGGCAACTCTAAGGCCATAACAGGGATTTCTTGTCAAGATTTGTTCTGAGGGGGTTTGCTTTTGCCTTCCTCTGAGAGAGTGTGACCTACCCAAGGCCACCCATGGCTGAGCAGGGATTTGAACCTGGGTCTCTAGAGTTGTAGTCCAACCCTCAAACGACTACCCCATGCTGGCTTTTTCAAAGTAGACTTCTAATAGAAGTCCCTTAATATTTGTTTTTCTCCCTCTTAGGGGGTGTTTTCTGCAGTCTGGATTATCCCTCCAATGGCTCATGGGCAGAACTGGCTTCTCAGCACACAACTGTGACAGTCACGCATGGTTTGGGGACAGAGTTTATTGAAGAAGGGGGTCAGAGAGACGAAGAAGGGGGTCAGAGAGCCACCCCATTTCCCAATCCCTGGCCCAGGGCCTCTTCAACGTTTCATCTTCTGCATCCAGCCCAACCTGTCTGACCAGCAATGACAGCAAAAAGATTTCTAAGAATGCCAGCCAGGGAAGGAGAGATCCATATCGGTAACTGATCCCTACCAATGCTCAGTAACAGTGCTGTCTTTGACTGCCTCTCCCAGAATCCCCTAGCCTTTAATCGTCTTGGTCACCCATTTTGGTTATTCTAGTCAACCCTGTAGCCAAAGACATCTAAAACCTGAAGCTACTTGGGGCCCAGATATTGGAAAGTTTGTTCCCTCCCGTATGAAACTGAGATCCGCAATGGAGGCTTGGTGGCACATCCCATCACCCTGAAAAGTTCAGGTTGTGAATACACAAATCAAGGGGCTCCCTTCCTGTTCTAGGATTTAATAATAAAATTAATAATAATAATAATAATAATAATAATAATAATAATAATAATAATAATAATTTTTATTTATATTTCCCACCTCTCCCTGCGGATCGAGGCAGGATTACAACAATAGAAACAACATTACAAGATAAAAAAACTACAATTTCATATAAAATACACTCAATAACACAGTAAAACCACTATCAATACAATATGGGTTATCTGCTGAGGCTTGGTTCCAAAATCCCCCATGGATAACAAAATCCAAGTCCCCATTAAATATAATGAAATAGCCAATGGTGTCCCCTTATAAAAAATGGGAAATCAGGTTTGATATTTGAAATTTATAATTTTTTGGAACATTTTCAAACCGCAGATGCTTGAATCCGTGTATAAAAAAATCTGTGTATAAGAAGGGCCAACTGTACATAGACTAAATCATCATTATGACACTGATGCTGTCTTACCTTGGACTCTATGGTGGCACAGAGAACCTGCCATGGATGTGCGTATCTGAACATCTCCACTCTTGAACTACAATGAGGGTCACGGATGATCTTCTATCAGGTCCCAAGATCAAACTGCAGGCGCAGGCAGCTGGAAGGGGTTTGATGCAAAGGTGGTCAAGTCAGCCCCCTCCTCTCTTGAACCCAGTTTCCAATCCTGTAAGCCTCTTCTTCAGCCGTCAGGTGAAGGCACTCCAGAAGGAGGAAGAGAAACCAGTCAACGTCCCTCCCCTCTGGGAAAGTCTGAATGTGGGTCAAAAGCAGTGAGGCTGGAGGAACAAACATCAGATATGTTTTTGTCCTCATGTACCTTTGGAAAAGGTGGGGATGTTTCCCCCAAGAGAAGCAAATGTAGGATCATAGAATTGGAAGAGACCCAATTGTCATCCAGTTCAACCCCATTCTGCCATGCAGGAAGACACAGAATCCTAGAATTGGAAGGGACCCAAGGGGCATCCAGTCCAACCCCATGCAGGACGACACCACCCAAGCCCTCCCTGTGACCAATGGCCAACCAGCCTCTGTTGAAAAACCTCCAAAGAAGGAGACCCCACCACCCACCGGGGCAGCAATGTCTCAGCATCTTCCACTGGTGGTTTAGTTCAGTGTATATTAAGGATTGAAAAAGATACTGACAGTTTGAACACATGCCTGACTGCATCTGATATTTATGCAGGCAGATGCTTTATTTATTCTTGCATTTTTGATATTCCTTTGATTTATATGCTGTCTTTCCTTATAAGAGCTCAGGGCACCTTCAACATAGCGATGTGACTTTTAAATATCTCAAACTGCACATCTCTAAAGCCCCAAATAATGCATTGCAATGATGGCCACCTTGAGTCCCTATAGTGGGGAAAAGGTGGGATATAAGAAAATCATCATCATCATCATCTGCTAGCATACAATAATCTATATCCAATTGCTAATCCCGACTAAAATACATCCACAGAATCAATATTACGTAGTTATTTGCTACCAAGTCAGCTTCCATTTATGGTGATAACTGGGCTTCTTGCAGATCTCTAGTTCCTGTGAATGGGAGACCTCCAAGATCCCCAAGATTACCCAGATGGTTTCCATGGCTGAGTAGGGATTTGAACCCTGGTCTCCAGAGTCATAGTCCAACACTCAAACCACGAGGCCACACTGTCTCTAAATTATCATGATAGCCAGGATAGCCTCCGTTCAATAATTTTGTCTTCTAGGGGGATTTCAGGCTTGATTTGCTGTAGGAACGCCCGTGATCCTGACGTGCAAATCACAATTAATGTCAAGCCCACTGATTCCATGGCTCTGCTCTGGTTGGGATTAGCAACTGAATTCAGGCCAATAAAAGCAAGGCAAAGAAATAGCAGCAAACGGCAAACCAAACGCTTGCGTATTCCCTGACAATTTGTAACTGTATTTTAAACATATCCTAAAAGATAAGGGTGATAGTGGACAGAGGCATCACTAGGTGGGTGCAGGAGTGCAGACTGTACCGGGTGACACCCTAAAAGTGGGGTGACACTACTGCTCCCTAGTTGTCTGCCTTTTGGCAGAAATGGCCTGTGGCATGCAACCTTTTAAAACCCTGGAGCTCACTGGAGAAGAAATGGGAACGCAGGTACAGGCTACATCGATGCAAGTTACTCCGAAGTATTGTGACGTCATGATGACGTCGCTTTGATTTGACATGACATTCATGGCTGAAACAAGTGAATGTGAACGAAAAAGTAACAAAACCGGTTTAAATATACATCGATTCATCCATGAATGGGAACAATACTGTGTCAATTACAGCGAAACAAAATAAAACGTTACGTAAATGGAAACGATACAAATAAAGTGATTTGAAAAGCAGGATAACACTCGCTGTATTATGAGTCGTTTTAAAACAAATCGCTGTATTTAAAATCGTTTTAAATCGCAAGTGGAAACGCCCCCAGAGATGTGCAGATCTACAGCCAAAAGGCAGGCTTGCTGGCAGAAACACAGAAAGGAGATTCTTCAAAGACTCTAGATGGCAGCATTGGGTAAAAACATAATTTTGCCATTTCTCTCTGGAAGGCATTTTAGGGCTTGGCCACTGTCTGTCTGTCTGTCTATCTATCTATCTATCTATCTATCTATCTATCTATCTATCATTAGCATGGCTTTGTGCTTTTGAGTGTAGAGCTAGGGCTACCTTGGTGTTCCATTTCTTGTTTTCCAATTGCCACCTTTCCTGACTAATGCTTCTGACGTTCCATTTTCTGCCTACATGTGTTGTGCAGCTTTGGACTTTTCTTTCACCTTTGTGCATGTCAGCAGCTGAACGTCCTTTCAGATTGACCTGAGTTATGTCCCAGGCACAGGGCTTCTTGCAGCGTTCTTTGCTCTTCTCCAGTACAGTAGCTGGTTTCCAAACTGGGAGTCTCGTCGTCTGGCTCTTATCTCTTGTTTCACATTGGGTTGGCTCATCATAAGGGTTTCAAGGGTTTCAGGACTGGTTTCCTAGTTCCGCCTTATTCACTGTACAGGTTCCCTTAGATTGGCAGCGATCCCCAAACTTGGATCCTCCTGGTATTTGGGAGTTCAGCTCCCAGGATTCCTGGACACTGGCTATGGTGATTGGAGCTTCTGGGAGTTGAAGTCAAAATATCTAGAGAGTCAAAGTTTGGGAATCTCTGCCTTAGAGGTATCTATGCTGCCACCACCACCACCACCACCCGCTATTGCTGCTGCCCAGTAGCTGTTTGACCATTTTCTGTGGCTCCTCAGCAAAAACCCATCGGATGTGGAAGAACCTACATCTTGCCTCCTTAAAGATTTAAACTACAACACCATCACCCCA